>NC_140170.1:46913574-46941074 GCF_963971535.1 Notolepis coatsorum | reverse complement strand
CAACTGCCTCTTTGAACTGCTGCGGTCAGGCAAGCCATACCGGAGTCTCATGGCAAGCACAGAGAGACTCAGAAGAAGCTTCTATCCCCAGGCCATCAGGTTGCTCAACGAACAATAATACTATGCAACAACCATCAAATGCACTCACAGCACACACATCCGCACACACTCACTTTAAACAATCAACCCACTGCAGCACCCACTCTACACACTTTAGAACACCTAGACACACTTTATATTTATTGGCAAAGAATTTACACTACAACCCATACCTCAGGACACCTTACTGTAAATTGTAAATTGTACCTAAATTGTACCTCATCCCATTTCTGCTCTGCACTATATAGTATATTGTATATTAGTATATTGCATAGTATATTGTATGGTAACTCAGTTACAGCTATCCTGCATTGCACATTGTACATATGTACATACTGAACACTTGTGTCTACGTACGTGACTTCTATTTTTTACTTTTACTTGCTATACTTATCTTATTTTATTTCATACTTGTCTTTTGTCTAGCACAGTATCTAGAGCGTAACAGAAAGAAGCATTTTGTATAAAAGTATTCTGTACTTCTGTATGACAACTATTAAAGAAACTTGAACTTGAAACTTGAACAACGTGAGTAACAAGTTTTTCTACAACTCAAGTTCAGACATATGTTACTCTATTTCATTAGCACTAAAAGTGCATTTGCTTTATTGTATCAGAAACATCAGCATGTCATCTTTCAAAAGAGACCATGCCCATGCATGTGTTATAAGTATAAAGTAGAGTATTTTGGTTTGCAAAAAAAAAGTATGCAGTACTCAAGTCCAAGTAAAAAAATTGCCACTTTTGGGGGCGTCAGTTAAGAGGTTAAACGTGTAGCCTGAACTGGTGATGGAGCAGAACAGAGTTCTAAGGAGTCCCTGTATCCCCAATCTTCCTTCACGTGTCCTTCAGTGTGCAGCTCAAGACACCCCCCCCCCCCCCCCCCACACACACACTAACGACCAAGCCGGCAGAACAGACAACTTCTCGCCGAAGACTCTTCAACAACGACGCTGCTGTTGTGACAACAATCGCGGCATGCAAAAAATAAAGCTCTTCTCTCTGAAGAGTGTCGACGTTGTGACGGCCTGACTAAACCCCTCCTAGCGACTTCAGGGGAGAAAGAGGAAGAGAGAGTGAGAGAGGGAGAGAGAGATACAAAGAGGAAGAGACACAGAGAGAGATACAAAGAAAGGTACAGAGAGATACAGAGACAGACATACAGAGAGTAAGGGAGAAAATAGAGACAGGGGTAGAGAGAGAGAGAGAGAGATAGAGAGAGAGAGAGAGAGAGAGAGAGAGAGCGAGAGAGAGAGAGAGAGAGAGAGAGAGAGAGAGAGAGAGAGAGAGAGAGAGAGAGGAGAGAGAGAGAGAGAGAGAGAGAGAGAGAGAGAGAGAGAGACCGTCATCCGGTGTTTCTTCCTTCACTCTTAATCTGACGAGGATGAGGAGGGGTTGGGGGGGGGGGAGCGATTGTCGAAACACCACCAGGGTGCCTTGTGTTCACGACTACCTTAATTGTGTTTTCTTTCTCTATTCATCGGTGAGATGTTCAAGCCCGGACGGAAAAGCAATCACCGTCTGGTGGAGGCAGGTCTGTGTGTGCACGCCGCAGACCCACGCGTGTCTCGGGGAGGTCTGCTGCAATTTCCTGTGAAGTGTTTTGAGTACACAGATGAAAGTGAAGGACAGTACCGTCACTCCCCTCCACTATCCCTCCCTCTCTCCTTCATCCTCCCATCCCCTCGAGCGCTGCGTGACAATCTGCCCCCGAAATGAGGTCTTCAAAACAAAACACACAGAAAATAAGCGAGAGAGAGAGCGGGGCGAGAGGGAGGGATAGAATAAAGAGGGGGTAGAGAGAGAGAGATAGAGAGAGATAGAGAGAGAGAGAGAGAGAGAGAGAGAGAGAGAGAGAGAGAGAGAGACACACACAAAACAACTGATTTGCTTACGAGAGCGAGATAATAAAAAAAGAGGTTGAACTGTCAGACGGAAGGAACGTCAATCAGTCTGTCAGTGAAGTAGCGGGAGAGAAAGGACGGAAGAGATAGAGGGGAGAGAGGGATTGGGAAGTTGATAGAGAGGGGAGTTGAGTCAACAGAGACTGAACATGACAAAACAGACAAAACATGGAGATTCCAAACATTCTGCTTGCTATTTACACAGCGCTCCAACTGTGGGTCGGAGTTCACGCTCAGACAACAGAGAGAGAGAAGCAAAACTACAAGGCACACACTCCACCCTCCAAGGTAGACACTCCGAGGTGCACACTCCAAGGTCAGCGAGAGTGAAATATGGTGTTTTGAACCAAAAGAAGAGGTAGACTTCACAGAGGCATACAAAGATTGCCCAGGGTGATATGGCTAGGGCTAGGGCCCAGGGCTAGGGCTCAAAGTCCTTTTTCAAGTTTTCAATGGAAATGATCCGCCTTAATGTGTTCCCAACGGCACTGAGAGCGGGGGGCATGTACTTGGCTCTCACCGTGACGCACACGGTCAGAAACATTTCAGGTTAAGGGGGAAATATACCCTGGATTCCCACGTTACGTTATGTCTATAATATCGTGCAGCTCAGTTTCGACTTGTGAATATGAACATGTCTCCCCCTGAGCTGAATACCAGAGAGACAAGACTCTAGTGATGGTGTCATCAGGAGATACATTCCTAGAGCTGCTCCATAGACTACAGTGAATAGTGCAACATCTCCTAGAACAGCATGGTTCCCAAACTGTGGTCTGCGAGGGTATTGCACGTGGTCCGTGGAAAAAAAGCGAAATAAAATAGAAAAATGATAGAAAATGTATATAATATAATTTTAATTTAAAATATAATTGTAAAACCATTGTGTAATATAAAACATAGTATTATAGTTTGTTATTGTCTCAAATTAGGCTAATCATTATCGGTAAATAGTGGCGCCTGTGCTTGACGACAGTTTTACAGACGCTCCCTCTGCACGTGGAGCAAAAAAGGATCGGTGGCCGGCGTCAGGTTCTCTCAAGAGAAAAGAGACGGACGATAATGAGAGCGAGTCTGAGGCATGTACAAGCCAGACTCCGCAGGAAACAACAAAGGAAAAAAAATTAGGAGAAAATACAGTGAGAAATATTTAGAACTGGGATTTACGTACACAGGCACTGAAAACAAGCCTGTATGGGTTGTGTGCTACGAGACACTGTCGAAACGAGAGCCTAAAACCAGCTAATCTTCGCTGTCACCTTGAGCCGAAGCATGGAGAATTCAAGTCCAAGCCAGTCCAGTTTTTTCAAAACAAGCTCAAAGAATTTCGTAGTAGCAAGAAAATCATGGAACGCACTACATCTACATGCAGCGATAAGGTTAAAGCGGTGGATGCCTCGTATCGGGTGTCAACTGACTCATCACGAAAAAAGGGAAGCCGCGTACAATCGGCGAGGAGTTGCTGCTGCCAGCAGCAAAGGAGATGGTTGGTGTTATGCTGGGTGAAAAAGCATGCAAGCAAATTTACTTGATTTCATTGTCGGATAACACAGTACAGGGCAGAATCGAGGAGATGGCCAGCAATGTGAATAGCGAGGATACAAGCCAGTCGATTTTTTGCACTGCAGCTGGATGGATCCACGGACATTGCTAACCTCGCCAAGTTGCTCACCTACGTAAGGTATGAACACAATGGATAAATACAGGAACACTTTCTCTTTTGTAAATATTTGCCTACACGCACAACTGCAGAGGCCGTTTTTGACATGTTAAACAGTTTCATAACTGAAAATCGGATTGATTGGTAAAAGATGCGTGGGCATTAGCACAGACGAGGCGGCAACACAGTGGGGTTGTTACCCGCGTAAAAGCAGTGGCTCCCCAAGCTAAATCAATTCACTGCAGCATCCACAGGGAGGCTCTAGCTGCCAAAAAAAAATGCCTGCTGATCTCAAAACAGTTTTGAACGAAGCGGTAAGAACGGTCAATTGTATCAAGGCCACGTCCATTGAATTCCCGGTTGTTTGCAGCTTTATGCGATGAGATGGGCAGTGATCACCGGCAATTACTTCTCCACACCGAGGTCCGCTGGCTATCGAGAGGAAAGGTGCTTGCGTAGCTCTACGAGTTGCGTGATGACGTTTTTTACTTGCCTCAAATTTTTTTCTTTCACATCGTTTCTGTGATGCTCAGTGGCTTGCCAAATTGGCATACATGGCAGATATTTTTGAGCATTTGAAAGGACTCAATCGGAGTCCTCAGGGGAAGTCAGTGACACTTTTCAGGTGCAAGACTAAATTGAAGCTACAATCAAGAAAATCGAGATGTGGGCCAGGCGACTGGAGCAGTAAAATGATGACTTGTTTCTCTCTCTCTCTCTCTCTCTCTCTCTCTCTCTCTCTCTCTCTCTCTCTCTCTCTCTCTCTCTCTCTCTCTCTCTCTCTCTCTCTCTCTCTCTCTCTCTCTCTCTCTCTCTCTCTCTCTCTCTCTCTCTCTCTCTCTCTCTCTCTCTCTCTCTCTCTATCTCTCTCTCTCTCTCTCTGTCTCTCTGTTTATCTCTATCTCTCCCCATGTATCTCCTCTCTCTCTCTCTCTCTCTATCTCTCCCCATGTATCTCTCTCTCTCTCTCTCTCTCTCTATCTCTCTCTCTCTCTCTCTCTCTCTCGCTCTCTCTCTCTCTCTCTAGTAGCCAAATTACACTATAAAAACAAACTGGATAGTTGACTTACTTAAGTCTGCTATAAGCGTAAATATTGTTTGTTTGTTTATTTATTTATTTATTTTGTGTGTGTGTGTGTGAGTGCACGTCCCATCTCTGGTCTTTGGAAAGATCAAATGAGGTCAGAGGAGTTTGAGTGTATGCGGTGACGATGAGTACAATTTACTTTTGTGTGTCCATAATTAACTATTAAAATATCTGCGTTTTAACACTACCACTTTATGTTTGATGCTTATTTATTTTTACTGTTAGCATATGAGGTGGTCTGCTAAAGTTCTTTAAATTTTCTTTACTTTTTCTCCTATTTATTAATTTTTTCATCCCAATTCCATTGTGCCAATTCTCCCCTCCCCTATCTTGAACGTTGCTCGCATATGCCCCCCACTGGCCGGTTGTAGGGAGGATAGAAGCCTTGCATCACATGTCCCCTCCGGTACACGAGGAGGCAGCCTGTCACATCTTTTCACCTGCCAGCGCGGACTCTCATTGGCGAGGTGTAATGTGTGGGAGGCTCACACTACCCCCGCCATTTCCTGTCTCTGCTGTGCAGGCGTCCCCAACCGACCTGTAGGAGTCGCTGTCCACAACGTCCAGATTACCACCCATCGACTTCCACCCGCTAACTCTGCCAATTGAGTTAGTATGACGGCCGGCCCAAGCCGGAGGCAATGTCGACAGCCGGAGTTGAACACGGTGTCTCTTGCGTTGGTGACGAGCACAATGTCCGCTGTGCCACCAAGCCGCCATCTGCTAAAGTTCTTGATAACAATCTAGTGGTCAGCATAAACAAAAAGTTTGGGTACCACTGTCCTAGAACACAATGGCAGTAACCATGGTGATTTTACTGGGATATGGCAACATTTTCAGATTAGATTAGATTCAGAGCTTCAAGCCATTATGTTTAAATACAACTCCTTTGGATGTGATAGCTAAAACTAAATGACTAAAACTGTATGAGTCCACAAACTTGGTCATTGTCAATGGACCAACTTTCATTTCCAGCAGATTTCCTGATTTTAGTACACATTTTTGCCCTCATGGGCAGAAGTGTTTAGCAGGCTGTAACATAGGCGTAGAGACAGGATTGCACAGTGCTAATTGCACCCTTACTTACAATTCATTATACCGCGCAGGTGATTGATTGAACATTCATTCATTCATTCATTTTATGAACAGATTGCAGAATGGGTACGGCGCAATACACACAATTGTTAAGGGGATGCAGACCAGAGATCCACTTTCATCTTGTTTACATCAGGGTCCCCCATTTTCAATTCATAATGAATTGTAAGTAAGGGTGCAATTAGCACCGTGCAATCCATTCTTTGTGGATCTAGCCCGGAGAGGGGGGAACCCCCCCCCCCTTCAAAGTGAATGCAATGTGATCCTTGGATACAAGTTCTTGACATTTTCCGCTATCTCCTCTGGTATGATGACTACTAAGCTTCATGTGGCATTTCGGAGAGCAAATGTGTCATGGAATTTTGTGTCTCGTGTCACAGAATTGAAAAGGTTGGGGGTGTCATCCTTGGCCAGCTGCTCTTTATATTTTACTACCGACCATACAAGGCTTCATGTGACATTTCCAAGCAATCACTAATCATGCCTTGGAATTTTATATCTCATATGAATGTGCTGTGGCATTAAAACACTTTAGAGCCACAGAACAAGGCTTCGTCTTTGGCTTCCTATCATTACAGACCTTCGGTATGATGCTTTTTTTTAAACAAACACGCCAACATTATTGGAAATGTGTTTACTGTCTTCACCAGAGTCAGACAAGAAGATATATGCTTATTTCTAGGGATGCTCGATATTGGCTTTTTTACCGATACCGATATACCGATATTGTCCAACTCTTAATTTCCGATACCGATATCAACCGATATCAACCGATACCGATATATGCAGGGTCTCCCCCTTACATATCTCTTGTTGTGGAATTAACATTATGCATACTTTTGACAATAAATAAAATCTGAATTTGTTCTTACTTGCTTGCCTGGGTAAATAAAGGTTATAGAAATGTAAAAAATTTAAATACTTTTTATTTTAATTTTTGAAAACCGATACCGATATTTTCCGATATCACATTTTAATGCCAATATCGGCCGATAATATCGGTAGGCCGATAATATCGGACATCCCTACTTATTTCCTCTCTCTGTGTGTTCAGTAGAAAGTAGACTGCATGCTAGCCTAGCTTAGCACAAATTAATGGAGTGGATACGAACCAAATAGCCTAGCTGCCAAAAACACGTGGTCTTCAAATGCAGAGGCATATGGGTACTGTAGTAGTTACCATGGAAACGAGTAAAGATTCAATTGCATTAGGTACACAGACTTGTACCCATGACTTTTTTCTTGTTTTGTTAAAATGTAAAAACTTAATTATGCTCAACTCTGCTCCCATCAAATATCAGACCAATTGAATAAGAGGAACCATAAAACTTAAAACATCTTAATTAAAAGGTCTTAAACGTATAATGTCACTCAACAGGTCTTGTGCATCCTCATTTCAATAGCTGCCTGCCATTCGAACATGAACCAACACTAAATAACAGTTCAAACAGTCAACAGAATTGTATATAGGGCTGCAACGATTTGTCGACGCTGTCGCCGTCATCGACCGTGACATTTAGTAAATTTGCATATTCATGATTGATGCATCATATTGTTAATTGTATGTGCCTTTTGCGGTGGAAACGACAGACGTTCAGACGACAGACGTTCATAGTCAACTTCTCTTAAACCAGTATTCGTTTATCTCACATTTGATAACTTCCGTGTTTCAAGTCAACTCCAGCTGTAACAGTGAGGAAGGGAGGGGCTGAGCCTGATACCCTCACCTTCAATTTTAGATGCTATGACATGACATCTAGCTCTTCAGTCCTGCCTCCTACAGCCCTGTGACAACTCCTCACGTGAGTCACACTGTTTCATGTGCAATAAAAACTCCACGACTCATGCTTTTACACCCTTGTCATTCCTGTAGGCCCACAGTTGCAGCCCTAATTGTATATGAACTTGTTTATCTTGAACTTTCACTTTTTTAGGTCAGTTAACAACTTGTTGTAAGAACATAATCTCTTATGTATATGAGCAGTCTCTCAACATTCTGGTTCCTTCATTTGATAGACAAAGACATAGTTTGCAGAACTACACCTAAAAAAACACACCAGCAAGCTACTGCAAAATGTAATAAAACTACTAGTTTAAAAAAAGAAAAGCTACTCCCCAACACTGACTACATGGTCCAATGACTTCCTGGATGTTATATAACTCAGGTATAGAATAGACCTTTGGGTGATTTAGACTTTTCATGGGCAATGTTAGCAATATGAAAAAAAAACATTTAAATCAAACATGTGGATCTAAGCCAAGTCATCTAAGAAATGATGAAGCACCCGTCAGAATCTCGCTGTGAAAAGTTTAATCCACCTCAACTTGTTTCTTTGCCCGCTCTACCCCACAGGTCAGCTGATTCCTTGTGTGCACGCCTCCCTCGCCGCGCCGCGCCGCACAATCTGGCAAACACTGTACACCTTACAAACGTCCACTGTGCTCTAGTCAAAACTGAATGCCAGCTGCGCAACCCACTGCCTGTGTGAAACCCACTGCCTGTGTGAAACCCGCTGCCTGTGTGAAACCCGCTGCCTGTGTGAAACCCGCTTGAGGCTGTGCATAGAGCTAAGGAGGCAGCTAATCGAGTGTGCCTTGACATTTTGTGCTCAAAGGAGCCCCATCACACATATTGTCCACGGGCTTATGCACGCTGGACGTTGTCCGGCAGTTTGTTTGTGTTTGCTACCCCTTTCTAATTTACAATAAAAAAGTGGCATTTCTGAACAATCTGTAACTGGCGCTGTGGCTTTCTTTTGTGTTTGTTCGATGTCTGCATCAAAGAGGTGAAGAACTATTGAGTTAGAGAGAGGGGGGTGGGGGTACATTATGGTTTTGTCCTCACGGCACCACTAAGGTACCCATGAACATGTCAAAATACTTCCCAGTTCAGTGAATACCACGGCCACAACACCAGAGGGAGCTCCACAAATAATGTTAAACCCAGATTCGGCTCAAACAAGGGACTAAACACGTTTCGCAATTATGCCACATCAATGTGGAACGCCCTACCCACAGCTGTAAAGGAATGTGAATCACTACCCACATTCAAAACTGCTCTCAAAGAACACCTACGGGAGGCTGCAATTCGAAACTGGCCCCTACAAATGTCCAAACCCAACCCCCTCCAATGTACAGTCCCCCCCCCCACCCCACCTACCCAACCTCCTCCAATGTACAGTTTCTACCCCCTCAAATGTATATAATGCATATACTCTCTTTTTAGAAACTGTCTATTAATCAGAGTTTCCAATGCCAGGGTCTATATGACAGGCGTTGTACTCTTACAGCTCGGCATTCAATACCATAGTCCCCTCCAAACTCATAGCCAAGCTCAGGGACCTGGGCTTGAACTATGACCTCTGCCAGTGGGTCTTGGACTTCCTGACGGGCAGACCCCAGGTGGTGAGAGCAGGCAACTGCACCTCCTCATCCACCACCCTCAACATAGGGGCCCCCCAGGGCTGTGTTCTGAGTCCCCTCCTCTACTCCCTGTACACACACGACTGTGTGGCTCAGCGGAGTAACAACACAATCATCAAATTTGCTGACGACACAGTAGTGGTGGGCCTGATCTCTGCAAACGACGAGAGGGCCTACCTGGAAGAGGTCAAGGTCCTGGCGGGATGGTGCCAGGAGAACAGCCTCTCCCTGAACGTCAGCAAAACAAAGGAGATGATTGTGGACTTTAGGAGGTCGGGGGTCAAGGACTACAGCCCCCTCAGCATCGACGGGGCACCGGTTGAGAGAGTGAACAGTTTTAAGTACCTCGGAGCCCACATATCCGAGGACTTGACATGGACCACACACATTGACAGTGTTGTGAAGAAGGCACAACAACGCCTCTACTTCCTCAGGCGCCTAAGGAAGTTCCAAGTCAGTCAGAAGATCCTTAAGAACTTCTACTCATGTACAATAGAGAGCATCCTGACTGGCAACATCACCTCCTGGTTTGGGAATAGCACTGCACAAGACCGAAGCAGACTACAAAGAGTGACACGTTCAGCCGAACGCACAATTGGAGGGGGGCTCCCCACCCTCCAGAACATTTAAAACAAGCAGTGCAGGGGTAAGGCTAAGAGAATCATCAAGGACTCCAGCCACCCGAACAACTGCCTCTTTGAACTGTTGCGGTCAGGCAAGCGATACTGGAGTCTCAAGGCGAGCACAGAAAGACTCAGAAGAAGCTTCTATCCCCAGGCCATCAGGCTGCTCAACGAACAATAAACACTATACAACAACCATCAAATACACACAGCACACACATCCACACGCACACACTCACTAAAAAAAAAAAAACACACTGCAGCACCCACTCTCCACACTTTAGATCACCTAAACACACTTTATATTTATTGATAAAGGATTTGCACTACAACTCGTACACCTTACTGTAAATTGTACCTAAATTGTACCTCATCCCATTTCTGCTTTGCACTATATAGTTTTGTATATTAGTACACTGCATAGTATATTGTATATTATATGGTAACTCAGTTACTTCTATTCTGCATCGAACATTGTACATTTACATGCTATACTATTTTATTTCATACTTATCTTGTCTAGCACAGTCTCTGGAGCGTAACAGTAAAAAGCATTTTGTATAAAAGTATTCTGTACTTCTGTATGACAACTATTAAAGAAACTTGAAACTTGAAACATGAAACTTAAACAGTACTATATATTTGTAGATCTGGTATGTCATAAATGTCTGGATGTAACAGTACTTGTCTATCTGTATGTCATGTATGTCATATAATATGTTATGATGAATTGCAAATGGTGATGTAAACAAGACAAACGTTTTTCTCTGGTCTGCAATTGTGTGTATTGAGCCGTACTGTATTGTACCCATTCTATTGCAATCTATACAATTTGCAATCAATCATCACAGCCCGCGCACGCTCCCTGCTCCCGCCTGTCTGTCTTTCTGTCTATCTGTCCATTTGCCTCTCCTTCTGGCTGGCTATCTGTCCGTCCGTCTCTCTCCTTTTGTCTGTCTGTCCTGGCTCAGGACTGTGTGAGTTGAGTTGTGTCGGAGGGAGCACTCTTTGTCCCCACATCACCACAGCTGATTACTCCTTTGGATGGTTGGGATTCTCGGCTAAGACCTGGATTACTGACCCCTCAGCGGCAGCCCCACTTACTGGTCACCTCGTCTGAACTCAAGAGGCCACAGCCGACTGACGAGAAGTGCGTCTAAAGCTGTACAACATACAACACACACACACACACACACACACACACACACACACACACACACACACACACACACACGGATATACATACAAAAGAAAATATAAAGAGGGTTTGTACTTACAAAGCCAGTATTGATTTTAAGAAAAATCAAGGATTTCTAGGCTTTGCAGCAGGATATTATATACAGTATGTCAACTCAACACAAGAAGAAACAATCTCCAAAACATAGTTTTAACCTGGAGTATGTCCCTGGTTGAAAAGAGAAGCCTGTTCCAATGTACGGTAAAAATCAACCTGCCCCCACAACAACAACAAAAAACCATGAATAAACAATGTTGTGGAATTATATGGCTCAATAGCCTACAGCGTATTCCGAGTTAGAATCAAAGTGGCTCATTCCTCCACATGTTAACCCTGCTGCAAGACCCGGATATATTTCTACTGTACTTTGCAAAAAAATTAATGCAACCTTTCAGATGGTGTTGTAGGAGTCCTTTGGAGAGGAACATAGTGTTTACAAAAAAAAATATTTTAATAATTGTAAGGTTTTATTGAAATGTTGTAATATTACAACTGTGGTTCTATATCAGGTAGCAGCATTTTTACTCACTGTCAGAATAACATGGCAAATGCCTATATACTTCACTAAAACAACTTAAGGGTTCATTTATATAGTTATGTTTTATTATTTGGACACAGAACAGTATACATTATGAATAATATTTGGCCTCAGAACAGTAATACATTATGAATAATAATCAATAAGCCATATTTGAAAGAATTGTGATTTTATTAAAAGAACAACAACGTGGAAAACAGTACAATAAATGTACTAAAGAAACCTAATTACAATATACACTGGTCACACACAATACGGTCTGGCCAACTCTGATTTGCATTGCCAAAAAAATAAAAAATACAACACCCGAGCTCTCTCAAATTCTACAACTCAATAGCCTACATTCCAACGGCCGGTACACGATCAAGCCGCCTCATTCCGTGACAACCTAGCCAGGAGTCAGCCATTGTCCCAGGGCAGTGTTCAGTGCCAGAGACAGAGAGAGCCGGCCAAAAGAGGAGTTAGGCAGGCATGTCCTTCAGGGACCGGTGTCTCTGCACAACAGGCGAAACCTAAACTGACAGGCAAACACCACGGTGACAGCCCACTGAAAACACACCATTGTTCCCCTGTGAACTGCTAGGATACACCTTTCAAACACACGCAAAAGGAGAGAGCGAGGACTGTAGCTGACATGCAAACACACACACACACACACACACACGCACACGCACACACACTGCTTGAAAGGCCCACACGCAATTGACACACATGCACACGCACGTACACACACATATAGCCTATATTTGCAGCGGTTAGTGCTGTTAGTGCTAATTTCCTCACCGTGGCATATCCCTAATAGCCATGCAAACATGAGCACACACACTGTGCATGTGTAGGGCTGCGTACTGAACCTCTGCACTTTTTGCACAGACTGA
This sequence comes from Notolepis coatsorum, assembly GCF_963971535.1. Lineage (NCBI taxonomy): Eukaryota > Metazoa > Chordata > Actinopteri > Aulopiformes > Paralepididae > Notolepis > Notolepis coatsorum. The sequence continues at coordinate 46,928,533 of NC_140170.1, read as the reverse complement.
ATCGTTTATGTGGAGAATTGAAAACTGACTGAATATGGAGAGGCAATTTTTCGCCTACTTCTCGTCTGTCTTCTTCTTTCTTCCGCTGACATGCTGAGCATTCTCGGTGCCCTATTCAAAATATGTTTTGGTTGTTTTGCCTAATGGCTATTCTGCAATAGCGAAACTTTATACTGGAAAGAAAAACGCTCTAAATGGCCAAGTGAAAGTCACATGCTGGTAAGCACTCGTGAAGCCCATCGGCACAGCCCTACACTGAAGTGTTTGAGAAGTTTGGCTTATTTCCCAATGTGAAAAGATTATTTGGGTTATTATAGAAAAACGTGTTTCAGCAAAGTAACAGTGGAAACACACAAATGGCCCGCAAATGGACTGCATAATGATACTTTATATACTGTATAATAATAATAATTATTATTATTATATTATTATTATTATTATTATTATTATTATTATTATTATTATTATTATTATTATTATTATTATTATTATTATTATTATTATTATTATTATTATTATTATTATTATTATTATTATTATTATTATTATTATTGTTATTATTATTATAATACAAATATAATGTAAATAAATACAACTTTATGAATACAACTTAAAATTGGCACTGAACCATACATTTGTATTTGACAAAGCACATTCTACCCTTCATCTGTAACTTCACTGATATACAATTAACATATTAAAACCTTAATAACATGTTTGTTTAGACAGTTTTTATGTTTTATCTTTTTTAATCTAGCAGATTCTACAGATTTGCGGGCAACTCGCGGAATAATATACCAGACGCCAAAACCATCGCTGTGGATCGTGAGCCATGGAGGTCAGATCTGTTAACATTATCTGTAAAACTTTTTCTTTTATTATTAAAAAATATCTAACCCTAACTACCTTAGGCACTTGTCCTAATAAACTAACCTACACTGTAGCACTCAACACTTTGATGATGAACATTGTTACTCAGCTGATAGAGTTGTACCCTTCCTGATGACTTGTCATACAGAACTTGTAAGTCGCTTTGGATAAAAGCGTCAGCTAAATGGAATAGAAAAAGAAAATGCGATTTGCGATTAATCGCGAGTTAACTATGGACAATCATGCGATTAATCAGATTTAATATTTTAATCGATTGACAGCACTAACATTTATAGATACTTATGAGGATATCTGTACTGTAGCACTTAGGTATCATGTACTATATAAATACATGGTTCCCAAAGTGTTCAAGGTGCGACCCCTGAAATAACGGTGTCATAGGCTTGGAGGCTATTAACAGTTTAAAATTGAAATTTAACATTTGTATGAAAATACATTTTTGGGAGTGACAATAGAAGATAAACTAAACTGGAAATCACATATAAAAAAACATAAAAAGAAAAATATCCAAATCCATTGTGTTGTGAAGGGCCAGATTAAACCGAATATATATATTTATTTATATATATATATTTAATTGTATTTGTATATTCTCTAATATTCCCTGATATCCCTTGTATATTCCTTGTACAATATGCATTGAATATCCATTCTAGCCTACTGAACATCCCATAATAGTCTCCATTCTACTATTGGTCGAGACCTTGGTGCCAGGCTGCCATACCCCTCAGACCCAGTTCAAACGTACCGCTCCACATGTACGAACAAGTCCTAGTTCCGCGTAGGAATCTGGCTACCGCACCACTAATGGGACTATTTGTTCATAGTGCGTATATATACTGCGCTACTAAAGTAGGACTTCCTTTTCAGTCCAGTTTCTTACCCTCCAATAGAGTCACAGACGTAAAGCCTCCCCGCGACGCCACGTGTGGGAGTAAGGCCAAGTTCGCCTACCATCGGTATTGAGACATCGCGTATATTAATATTTGAATAGTCATATTTGGCACTATATCGTCGAGTTGGACGTAGTCTATTAAGCTAATAATAGTCTGTTAATATATAGTGCTTCGTGCAGTGAGAATACTACCGTAGTCAGTACCCCATCGTTTCGGGCAGATAACTGGCTGCTTATCCAGGGTGGTTGACCCCACGTGAAGCTGCACCCGAGGAGCCCCAGAGCCGACGAGCGAGTGGACCTGTATACCGGATTATTCTACCGACGACAGCCCGCCTTCCCAGGCACGGATTATGCTTTGTGTACGTTGATTATTCCATGGATAAAGACCCCCGACACTGCCGTGTGTTGGAACCCCCCCCCCCTGGAGAGGACGCAAGGTGAGGAGACGCTCTGCAAGACGAGGTCGCTTCACGTCTCTCCCCCGTGGACCGGAGAGAGCCGGCCCACAAAGAGTCCATCTGCTTTCATCTGTGGTCCAAGGATCGCCGGCGCATTGAACGGCACTACAGTGGGTTCACCTGGGATACCCTTGGCCGGATGAGGCAGCCGGATTCTACCCCCCCCCCCCCTTCCTACTCCTGTCGGCTTACAAGCGACCGGATTAACCCCCCCCTAGTGTGTCCAGTATATAATCATTAAAGTATCATTGCTGTTATTCCTTAAACTATTCCAGGTCGTATATGTACCACCTGCGCCTTCAGAGATTGGACATTCTCTATTGATATACCGACGAATACTCTTGCCATAAAAGTGCATACTAATTTCCATTCATAAATGTGATTGATTTGATTAAGTGCTTGCTCTACACACCATCGCTGTGTAGAAATAAAGACCTATTTCTAATTCGTACATTTGTGTTGGATCCGTTTCATCTACGTGACAGTGTTCATCATAATATATTTATGCCGTTTACTGGGTGGCCGAATATTAAGTACAAAGGTAGTGGTAGTAAGTATCATATCTAGTAATACAGTCAGGGAATTGTACCCCTCAGTTACACATTGCAATATTATATAAAATAAAATATATCTTAACCTGTTCCACCCGTGGTGAAAATCCGCCTAAAATATATACCTAGGTAAATGGAATATTGCTCCACTTCTACAAGGTCAATTTGCATATTCTTGGTATCTAGGGACATCTATGGACCTCAGGGAATGTATTCACAGTGTCAGAAATATAGTGTCTATTACTAGGCTTGCTTAAATTGTGATGAAACAAAGGAGAATATGAATTATGATTTTTCTTTGCATCTTTGACAGTGAATAACACCATGCTAATAATGACCAGACATGAAAAACTGCCACTGATCTCGTTCAGTAGCCTACCTTCTTGAGATCATGTGTACAACAAATCTAAGGAAATTAATAAGGGGAAGATGATTAAACAGAAGGTTCTGTAGATACAGTACTGAATTCTCCCATCCGGACCAATGCAATTTGAAATATTATTATAGAATATAGAATAGGAGGCTTATAAATTACCTTATTATAGCCAATTCACACATTTATACATATATTATCTTTCAAATGCCCGAGTTCAATTTGGATTTAGTATCACCAGGCGTGCATAAGAACAGATAATGATATCTACTGTAATTTACTGTACTTTTTTATTTTCACCACAGTGCAACCATTTTGAAACAAATTTCAGATCTAATTGTTGTTACATGCTAACAATAGGGAGGAGAAACTAACTCTGTTTCAATATTTGTCAAAAACGTTACCTTTTGTGGCTTATTATCCCGAATAATAACAGTTATTGATATAATTCATACAGAACTCTGAACCTTGAATCCCCATAGAATCTTCCAGGAAGTGTAGTTCTGAAAGATTCCAACGCTGATCGACAGCTATGCATGTCCTCTACAAAATGGCCGCAAAAAGAAAAAAATTCCCATGGTTCAAAAATATCCAAAATGGTCGCCCTCGCGAATCGAAAAGTTAAATCTATCTAATGACACTTTTAACCTATTGTTAAACTAACGTATTGATGATAATATACATTCTACATGCTGTTGTGACATGTTAGTGATGTTAATACTTGAATACGTTTGATATTTAAATCGCAAATTTTATACAACAGTCAAAAAAATATTGATTTATGACCAGATGTCATTTTCGAGACCGGTACCGGCCCCGTCGGGTGGAACAGGTTAAACAAGAACTCACTCCATTTGTTGTACTGTTCGCTCATTGTTCCATATATAACCTACTGTGTGGAGGTATGGGGAAACACATATAAAACAAACACTAACTGTGAGGTTTTTGTCCTTTGCTCACTTACTCGCTCTGTTCCTTTAAGCCTACTCGCTCTTTTCCATTTGTTTTCTGTTAATCATTTCATTCCCCTATTCACACGCTTCTTCCCAGAGACGTCGTTGATTGGTTCTCCCCCGTCCACACGCTTATCAATCACATCCCGCAGCTGTCACTGCTTGTCAATTAAGCATTCCCGTATTATTTATACCCCGTTTCCCCATTCAAGTTTTGTTGGATCGTTTTGATATTTCAGTTGCATTCGCCGTTCCTGCTGCCTGCTGTTGTTTCCCTGTGCTTTGCCTCCAGGATATTCAAGAAGCATTCCTCTTGGACACCCTTTCCCCGAGGCGACGCGCTCGCTCCATTCTGTTCCAACGATCTTTACGCACAACGCCTGGGTGAGTTTTTTATGACTGTCTTTGATCCAATTCCGTTTTTCGTGTGTTTATATAACACTGAAGATTTCCAGCTTTTTATCAGACAGTCACTCACCCAGCGTTTAAGCCTTTTTTGGATTGTTTCATTGGGATAATATTTTGGCCTAACATCTCCCACTGTGTGTTTACACACCGAAGATATTATCACATTGGATTTGTATTTTTGGGACTTCGCTCACTGTGTTTATTTTGCACCGAAGATATCTATCACTTGGGATTGTGTTTTGAACGTTACTCACAGTGTGTATTTACACCGAAGATTCAGTCACTTGGATAAACTCTGTTTTCGGGTACAAGTCACCTCTCCTGTTCACCTGCTCTGTTCCACCTGCACTCTGAGTTAACTCGCTCCCTCTCTCTCTCTCGGTCCCGCAACCACCTTGGAGATTCTGCCGAGAGAAGTCTGCAGAGCGGCTCTGACGTCAGCGTCTGCTTCCCCTGACTACCATCCCGGGAGAAGCTGCAGAGCAGCAACATTCATCCTTGCTTGTATTCCAGTCTTTGTTTGAACTCTTCCAAGTCTGTGCTGTTTATTTAGTCTTAAGAAACAAGCCCTTGTTTTTGGCAACTCTGAATCCTACTCTCTTGTGTCGTTGCGTTTGGGGTCGGTGTCAAACCATAACATTACGATCCAACCAAAATGACGACCCCAGCCGACACAGAGAGGGTCAGAACCGCACTTGCTATTCAAGTCGAGTTGACCAAGGATCACAGCCACCAACTAGAGAGGGCTGCGGCTGCGGTGCAGGATCTCAGGGAACAGGTCCTGCCTATTCAAGGGTCACTGGCCGCTCTGGCGGGACAACAATCTGGTATTCTCGTTCAGCTTCACTCGCTGAGCGACACCGTTAATGCTTTACTTCCCTCACATCCTTCAGGAGCATTCCCCGCAGCCCCAGCAGATCCCGCACCTCGGGAACCCCGTCTCTCCGTCCCACGGCTGTTCGACGGCAATCCCGAGGAGTGTGCCACATTCATCATGCAATGTGAGTTGGTTTTCCGTCATCAACCAAGCCGTTTTACTGCTAGAGGGTCCCAAGTGGCCTATATGACGAACTTGCTTTCAGGCCATGCTGCCCAGTGGGTCACTTCCTCCTGGGCGATGGATGCAGATTTTGTTTTCTCCTATCCAGACTTCGTGGCGGAGCTCCGCAGAGTGTTCCACCATCCAGCCCGAGGTCTGGACCCTGGAGCCCGGTTGGGTACCTTCCGACAGGGGAGCGGCAGGGTAATTGACTACGTCCTGGAGTTTCGACTGGCGGCGGTGGAGAGTGGATGGAACGACCCTGCACTTCGCCTAACCTTCTTGAGGGGGCTCAGTGACGCAGTCCGGGACCAGCTCGCTACCCGGGAGGTGCCCGACTCCCTCGAGGACCTGTTTAGCCTCGTCATCCGCATCGACGGACGCCTCCAGGAGAGAAGGCGCGAGAGGACCCGACTGTTACCTCCTGAGGTACCCCGGATTCCCCGGACGCATGACGTCACTCCTGGACGCCCTGTCCTCAACACGACTGGTGGTAGCGGGTCCTCCCGTTCGGTTCGCGAGGAGGAACCCATGCAGCTGGGACGCTCTCATCTGAGCCAGGCGGAGCGTGAGGCAAGGCTCAGGTCCGGTCTCTGCCTCTACTGCGGAAGGGAGGGACACCGAATCGCCGACTGCCCCACCCGGCCAAAAGATCAGGCTCGCCGAGACCCCGGGAAATCCTGGTGAGCCGTTTTTCCCATTCCCAGAGCCGCGCACCACCTGACCATCTGATGAGCGTCACCCTGGCCCGGGGGGAACAACGAGCCACGGTGGAGGCCCTCATCGACTCTGGGGCAGACGAGAATTTCCTCGACTTCGAGTTTGCTACCCGAGCCAACATTCCACTTGAGGACCTTGTGAGGCCCTTGGAGATCTTTTCGTTGGACCAACACCGCCTGGCCGACATCTCTCAACGCACCGGCCCAGTCGTGCTGACCATCGCTGGGAACCACGTCGAGAGAATCCAGTTCCTCATCACCCAATCCCCCCTTGTCCCGGTGGTCCTGGGTAGGCCCTGGCTCGCGCTGCACGAGCCCCACATCGCCTGGTCCTCCGGTACCATCAAGGGCTGGAGCTCCTCCTGTCACGCCCTGTGTCTGCAGGCGGCGTCCTGTCCCCCGCCCCGGAGGCCCGCTGGTGAGTCGCCTCCGGACCTCTCGTCCATACCTCCCGAGTACCACGACCTCTTGGAGGTTTTCAGTAAATCCAGGGCTCAGGCCCTTCCACCTCACCGCCCCTATGACTGCGCCATCGACCTCCGCCAAGGGGCTCCCCTTCCCGGCAGCCGCCTCTACAGTCTGACCGTTCCAGAGAAGAAGGCGATGGATCTCTACATCTCTGAGTCATTGGAAGCAGGACTCATTCGGCCTTCCTCCTCCCCGGTGGCGGCCGGTTTCTTCTTTGTTGGTAAGAAGGATGGGGACCTGCGACCCTGCATCGACTATCGCCAGCTCAACGAGATCACCATCAAGAACAAGTACTCTCTACCTCTCATGAACTCCACCTTCGAGCCACTAACCCAGGCCTCCGTCTTCACCAAGTTGGACCTCCGGAGCGCCTACCATCTTGTCCGTATCCGTGAGGGCGATGAATGGAAGACCGCCTTCAAGACCCCCAGGGGCCACTACGAGTACCTAGTGATGCCGTTCGGCCTCACCAACGCCCCGGCGGTATTCCAGGCACTCATGAACGACGTCCTTCGTGACATGCTGGAGGTGTTCGTGGTGGTGTACCTGGACGACATCCTCATCTTCTCCAGGACCCTCGAGGAACACATCCAGCATGTCCGCCGTGTGCTGGAGCGCCTCCTCCACAATCGGCTCTTCGTCAAGGCGGAGAAGTGCCGTTTCCACTCCGACTCCGTCGACTACCTGGGCTTCATCGTTGAGAAGGGCTTGACCCGAGCGGATCCTCGCAAGATCCAAGCTGTGGAGGATTGGCCTGAACCCACCACTCGGAAGGAGTTACAGAGTTTCCTCGGGTTCGCCAACTTCTACCGAAGGTTCATCCGGAACTACAGTCAAGTGGCGGAGCCACTTACCAAGCTGACCTCCCCCGCTCTGCCGTTCGACTGGTCCCCAGCGGCATGTGCTGCGTTCCGCTCCCTCAAGAAGAGGTTCACTTCCGCCCCTATCCTGCTCCACCCTGACCCCAAGAGACAGTTCATTGTGGAGGTGGACGCCTCGGATACTGGACTGGGCGCTGTCCTATCCCAACGTTCTCTTTCGGACCAGAAGGTACATCCTTGCGCCTTCTACTCGCGTCGTTTCCTCCCTGCCGAGAGGAACTACGACACCGGCAATCGGGAGCTGCTGGCGGTCGTGGCTGCGTTGGAGGAGTGGCGTCATTGGCTAGAGGGGGCCGAGGAGCCTTTTACCATCTGGACGGACCACAAGAACCTGACGTTCATCCGCGCTTCCAGGCGCCTCAACGGTCGGCAGGCGAGATGGGCCAGTTTCCTCAGTCGGTTCGACTTCTCGCTGACCTTCCGCCCCGGTTCCCGCAACACGAAGGCCGACTCCCTGTCCCGGTTACACTCCAAGGGGGCTCCACCCTCTGAGGACCCTACTCCCATCCTCCCGGAGGCCCGAGTGGTTGGAGCCATCACCTTGGGCATCGAGGGAGTGGTTAGACGTGCCCTACGCTTCCAGCGTGCTCCAAGCAACGTTCCTATTCATCGTCTCTTCGTCCCCGACTCTGTCCGGTCCCGGGTACTGCTTTGGGGCCATACCAGCCGGTTCGCCTGCCACCCTGGCGTCCATCGCACGTTCTCCTTCCTGGCTCGTCGTTTCGGAACCATGCGGAACGACGTCAAGGAGTTCGTATTGGCCTGCGCGGTCTGTGCCCGCAGCAAGGCCTCACACCAGGCACCCTCCGGGCTCTTACAGCCACTTCCCGTTCCAAGCCGTCCTTGGTCACATGTGGCGCTAGACTTCGTCACAGGTCTTCCCTCCTCCCAGGGGAACACTTGCCTTCTGACCGTGGTGGATCGATTCAGCAAGGGGGTTCACCTCATGGCCCTTTCCAAGCTTCCCTCGGCGGCCGAGACGGCGGACCTCCTGACTCACCACGTGTTCCGCCTTCATGGGTTTCCCCAGGACATCGTCTCTGACCGGGGGCCCCAGTTCACCTCCCAGGTATGGCGGGCCTTTTGCAAGGGATTGGGGGCGACGGTCAGTCTTTCCTCTGGTTATCATCCCCAGACTAACGGACAGACGGAGAGGATGAACCAGAGCGTGGAGTCTGCTCTTCGGTGTGTGGCAGCCGAGAGACCGGCATCCTGGAGCCGTTTCCTTCCCTGGGTTGAATACTCCATCAATTCAATGGTCAGTTCCGCCACCGGCCTCTCACCGTTTGAGGTTTCCCTGGGCTACCAACCCCCTCTTTTCCCCGCACAGGAGGCGGAAGTGGCAGTTCCCTCCGTGCAGGACCACCTCGACCGCTGCCGACGAGTTTGGGAGATCACCAGGACCGCGCTGCTCCGGACATCTGAGCGAGCCTGTCGTGGTGCCGACCGGCGCCGGGTTCCTGCGCCGACTTACCTCCCTGGGCAGAGGGTGTGGCTCTCCGCAAAGGACCTCCCGCTTCGGTCCTCGGCCAAGAAGCTCAACCCCCGTTTCGTCGGACCTTTCGAGGTCCTGAAGGTACTCAGTCCGGCGGCCCTACGCCTGAAACTTCCTGCGTCCATGCACATTCACCCCGTGTTCCATGTCTCCCGGGTTAAGCCCGTCTCCCTCAGTCCCCTTATGCCTCCAGCTCCTGATCCTCCGCCTCCCGTGTTGGTGGATGGTCACCCCCAGTGGCAGGTCCGCCGGTTGATGGGCGTTCGTCGGCGGGGCCGGGGGTTCCAATACCTGGTGGACTGGGAGGGTTACGGCCCTGAGGAGCGTAGCTGGGTCTCCCGGCAGCTCATCGTGGATCCCGGCTTGATCACTGACTTCCATCGTGCCCATCCTGACGAGCCGGGTCGGCCTGGTCGCCGGGTGGCTCCCGTGGAGGGGGGGGGTACTGTGAGGTTTTTGTCCTTTGCTCACTTACTCGCTCTGTTCCTTTAAGCCTACTCGCTCTTTTCCATTTGTTTTCTGTTAATCATTTCATTCCCCTATTCACACGCTTCTTCCCAGAGACGTCGTTGATTGGTTCTCCCCCGTCCACACGCTTATCAATCACATCCCGCAGCTGTCACTGCTTGTCAATTAAGAATTCCCGTATTATTTATACCCCGTTTCCCCATTCAAGTTTTGTTGGATCGTTTTGATATTTCAGTTGCATTCGCCGTTCCTGCTGCCTGCTGTTGTTTCCCTGTGCTTTGCCTCCAGGATATTCAAGAAGCATTCCTCTTGGACACCCTTTCCCCGAGGTGACGCGCTCGCTCCATTCTGTTCCAACGCTCTTTACGCACAACGCCTGGGTGAGTTTTTTATGACTGTCTTTGATCCAATTCCGTTTTTCGTGTGTTTATATAACACTGAAGATTTCCAGCTTTTTATCAGACAGTCACTCACCCAGCGTTTAAGCCTTTTTTGGATTGTTTCATTGGGATAATATTTTGGCCTAACATATCCCACTGTGTGTTTACACACCGAAGATATTATCACATTGGATTTGTATTTTTGGGACTTCGCTCACTGTGTTTATTTTGCACCGAAGATATCTATCACTTGGGATTGTGTTTTGAACGTTACTCACAGTGTGTATTTACACCGAAGATTCAGTCACTTGGATAAACTCTGTTTTCGGGTACAAGTCACCTCTCCTGTTCACCTGCTCTGTTCCACCTGCACTCTGAGTTAACTCGCTCCCTCTCTCTCTCTCGGTCCCGCAACCACCTCGGAGATTCTGCCGAGAGAAGTCTGCAGAGCGGCTCTGGCGTCAGCGTCTGCTTCCCCTGACTACCATCCCGGGAGAAGCTGCAGAGCAGCAACATTCATCCTTGCTTGTATTCCAGTCTTTGTTTGAACTCTTCCAAGTCTGTGCTGTTTATTTAGTCTTAAGAAACAAGCCCTTGTTTTTGGCAACTCTGAATCCTACTCTCTTGTGTCGTTGCGTTTGGGGTCGGTGTCAAACCATAACACTAACCAAATGTTCATAATGCAGAAGAAAGCCATAAGAAGTGTGAATCAAGCAGATTACTATGAACCGACAAACACACTCTATATCTTATATATATTTTAATCCCAGTTACAATATCACAATAACGTGTGACAGTGATACAATTCAACAATCCACAGATTCAGATTCCTCGTAATTCACATCCACAATCCACACGTAAAGACACTTCAATTTATGCTTGAATAAAACACAATCCGTGCTCTCCGGTTAACCCATCCACAGCGGAGAATATGAAACGGATCAGAGTCAAATGCCCGGTAGGCCTTCCACAATAACCTCTGATACTAGTTTCATTCATTAAAAATATCCCCGCGGGATTCACATTTGCAATGCTTGCGACTCCTCTAGAAAAACTAAACACAAAAACATTATTCAGAATGGTATAATGGGATCTCTGAGGAAGGGAACTGCCATTTTTTTGTGAGGGAGTGGCCAGCTTATATCGAGCTAACTCAAGTAAACCTGCTCTGGAGCAGGTTAAAAATGTTCGATCTGTTGCCATAGTGATTTAGACAAACCTGCTTCGTGGAACCGAAAAGCCTTATGTCAAGTTATCCTGAAGATTATCCGGCTAACTAAGTTAGCCACGTACGGGGAACGGGGCCCAGTTCAATTTAGTGTGTGTGTGTGTTAGGGGTGTAAAGGTACCCGTATCCGTACCGAACCGAACAAGTTTCAGTGTGTACCGTACCATACAGAACGGCTGTGTAGTGTACCGAACGAATACAACGGTATGTTAACCACTAACAACCGCCCACCAGGGGCTGTTTTTTTCACAATCTAATATAATAATTATTATAATTTTTTTTTTATTACAAGTCGATTATTAATTTCAATACAGAATATTCGTTGACAGCCCTACAAGTACAATTAGTTACTGCAGTGCACACTACATCACCCCTGAGTGGAACATGGAAAGCCAAACTTTCCCCCACTGTACCGAAAACCGTACCGAACCTTGACTTCAAAACCGAGGTATACATACCGTATCGTGGTTTTTGTGTACCGTTACACCCCTAGTGTGTGTGTGTGTGTAGGTGTGTCTAGGTGTGTGTGTGTAGGTGTGTGTGTGTAGGTGTGTGTGTGTGTGTGTGTGTGTGTGTGTGTGTGTGTGTGTGGGTGTGTGTGTGTGTGTGTGTGTGTGTAGGTGTGTGTGTGTGTGTAGGTGTGTGTGTGTGTGTGTGTGTGTGTGTGTGTAGGTGTGTGTGTGTGTGTGTGTGTGTAGGTGTGTGTGTGTGTGTGTGTGTGTGTGTGTGTGTGTGTGTGTGTGTGTGTGTGTGTGTGTGTGTAGGTGTGTGTGTGTGTGTGTGTGTGTGTGTGTGTGTGTGTGTGTGTGTGTGTGTGTGTGTGTGTGTGTGTGTGTGTGTGTGTGTGTGTGTGTGTGTGTGTGTGTGTGTGTGTGTGTGTGTGTGTGTGTGTGTGTGTGTGTGTGTGTGTGTGTGTGTGTGTGTGTGTGTGAGAGACTTGGAAAAAGGTCTGTTCAGTTTAGTGTGTGTTTGTGCAACATTTCCTATTTCATCAGGTGGCTCATTAACTTGGCACTGCATGTGGTAATAATGTGCAACAATAGACACATAAACAGGGACGTGCGCAGCAACAATACTGCTGATTACACCTCAGCTCTGTGTGCGGTTACACTGAAGATTCTAGGGTCCCAAGAATAGAACTTGGATCAATTGATGTTGTTCAGATAATACTGTGACTTGGATCAAAACGATTTGTTCTGATGATAATATCTTTCTAATAATATCTGTCGTTCGGATCAAGAATCTATTACGTTCTGACAATAATATTGTTCTGGTGATAGTGTCACTTGAATCGAGAATTGATCACTAATTAAATCAATGATATGGTCTCTTATTTTAATGGTTGTCAAGCCAATTCTTATGCTGGGGAAAAACAATATATATATAAGGGGCGACAGTGGCTCAGGAGGTAAGAGTGGTCATCTAGTAATCAGAAGGTTCCCGGTTCCTCCCGGTCCTTGAGCAAGACACTTAACTCCTAACTGCTCCCGAAGAGCAGCTTGGAACCTTGCATGGTTGCCATTGATGGGTGAATATCAGGCATAAGTTGTAAAGAGATTTAATGCAGTCCATTTACCATTGAATTGTGGATTCTGTACAACTGGCCATTGATAACTTGCAATCTTCCTTTAATGCCCTTCAGGAAGCGCTTGTTCCTGTTAAATTGTTGCTTAATGCAAGTAAAACTAAGTTCATGCTGTTTACTAGAGCCAGAAATATTGAGTTTAATGGTTTGCATATATCCACTGTGAGTGGTTCTAGCATTGAGAGAGTCACTGAGTATAAATAGCTTGGCATCTGGCTCAATGATAAATGTACATTTAAATACCATATAGACAACCTTGCCAGCAAGCTGCGACAGAAAATTGGCTTATTGTACAAAAACGAAAATAGCTTTCTGTTGATTAGTAGGAAAAGGATTGTTGAAGCAGTTTTCTTATCAGTTTTGGACTATGGTGATGTAATTTATAGACATGCTGCTACTTCCACTCTTACACACTTGACTCAGTCTATCACAGCTGTCCTCAGATTCATTACAGGTACGACACTCACCATCGTGTCTTGTATGATAAGGTTGGTCTTCACTTGCAGAGAGCCACAATAATAATGTATTGGGTATTTGTTTATATACAAATCCCTTATAGGTACAGTAAACTACCACCTTACATCACAACGTTATCTCACAAAGGACTGGCTTTTGTTTTGTTTTAGCAGATTTTCTTAATTTTATCCCATTTTCATCTTGTACATGTATGTCGTCATCATTTTAAATAAGTATAAATAAAGGTTTGATGATGATGATGATGATGATGATGATGATGATGATGATTACGTGGAGAATGTAGCTGTGGCCGCGCCCCTGACCGCCAAGAACCTTGGCGTTGTCCTCGACGATCAGCTGAACTTCTCCGCTCACAACCAGAAACCTGCACATTCCTCCTGAGCAACGTCAGAAGGATCGGCCCCTTCCTGACACAAGAAGCCACCCAACTACTCGTCCAATTAACAGTCATCTTTCGCCATGACTATTGTAATGCACTGCTTGCTGGTCTACAGACCACCGGCATCAAACCTCTTCAACTCATTCAGAACGCAGCCGCCAGCCTGATCTCCAACCTACCGAACTCAGCCCATGTCACCCCACTTCTTAGGGACCTGCATTGGCTCCCCATCGCCGCACGAATTTGCTTCAAGGTCCTCGACCTGGCATATCATGCGGCGAAGGGAACGGGTCCCATCTACCTCCGGTCAATGGTCTCTAACGACACAGCCCCACGACCCCTCCGCTCTATGTCTTCTGGCTGCCTCAGACCCACTCCTGTCCGAGCTCCGGGAGGGAGGTCATCAAAGAGAAGCCATATTCTCGGTCCTCGCTCCACAATGGTGGAACGAACTTCCCACCACAGTTAGGACAGCCGAAACCCGACCAATCTTTCGCCGTCGACTAAAGACACACTTCTTCAATCAATATTTGAAATGAAAAAAATAATACTAACCTTCTTACTGTCCTCTATTGTCATGCACTCTTCCTAATATACTAACATACACACATACACTCGACAAGCTTGTCAAGCTTGAACACTTTGATGAACATTGTTAGAGTTGTGCCCTTCCTGCTGACTTGTCCAAAACTTGTATAAAACTTGTAAGTCGCTTTGGATAAAAGTGTCAGCTAAATGATCAAATGTAAATGTTCTGATGATAACGCTGTAACACCACAGTCCGAATGTCAAGCGTACCTTTTGTCGTATCTCTTCCTCCATTTTGATGGGAGAGCCCAGTTCAGCCACCTGGCGGACGCCCTCACTGGCGTAGCCCCCGTACTCCCACAGCACATAGCTCTTGGAATGAGATGCACCAATCAAAGCTGACCAGTGGTTGGCACGTCCTGGAGAGGAGGAGACAGAGGAGAGGAGGAGACAGAGGAGAGGAGGAGACAGAGGAGAGGAGGAGGAAGAGGAGGCGTAGGAGATGGGGAGACAAGTATACAGAGAAATGTTTCCATTTTAAGTACAAAAGGAGTGAGTGAGTGAGTGAGTGAGTGAGTGAGTGAGTGAGTGAGTGAGTGAGTGAGTGAGTGAGTGAGTGAGTGAGTGAGTGAGTGAGTGAGTGAGTGAGTGAGTGAGTGAGTGAGTGAGTGAGTGAGTGAGTGAGTGAGTGAGTGAGTGAGTGAGTCAGTCAGTCAGTGAGTGAGTCAGTCAGTCAGTCAGTGAGTCAGTGACTGAATGACTGACCGACCAACCAACTGA
>NC_140170.1:46868574-46911074 GCF_963971535.1 Notolepis coatsorum | reverse complement strand
AACTTAGAAATGAAATTGCATAAGTCTATGAATCGAGATCGCGATTTTTTTTCGATTAATTGCCCAGCCCTAATCTGTAAACAAAGACCGAAAATAAACTATTCATCATCATCACATAAAATAGACATGATAAAATAGACATGTTAAAAGCCCTGAGATAAATGCAATACAATGTTACAGTAGCTACGAATTAAAGGCACTGGGTCCTATATACACTACTATACAATATACAGTTTTACTCTATATCCCTATGCTAATGCTATACTTGCTATTACTAACTATACTATACAAGAACCACAACAGTGCTTTCCTTAAACGTACCTTTTCCCCCCGTCCTTTAAAGTGTCCTTTTCTTGTGTTTAAAGTGACCGTTTGGTGTGAGCGAGTGCAGAATGTGTGTTGTGTGTGTGTGTATGTGTGTGCTCATGTGTACTTGTGTGTGGAGAGATCAGTTTTTTGTATTTTTTATTAATATCTCAATGAATGTGCACAGTAACTTTGGGCAGTTCAGCAAGAAGCATTGCGGGAGAGCCAATTAGAGAGCCACTTGTCTCATCGACTCGCAGTCAGTCAGTTGGTGAGACAAGTGGCTCTCAGTGCCAAGTGGCTTAACGAGGCACTGGCCACACCTGGGGGGCGCCTCATTAAAGAGGAGGTGTCCCAGGTGTGCCCTACTGGCGCTGGATTACTTTTAAGCTTTTGGTTTTAGTTTGTGGGTTGAACTGGTCAAGTACTTTTAACCCTCATGTTGTATTAGGAATTGGCACCACTGACCGTTCTAACTTAGTCCTGACCACTAAAAAGAAAGGAGTATCACTCAATATAGTTAATACTATACATCCTAACTAACATTATATGCATTCATAACCATATAATCCCATTGTAATTAGATTTTATGGCCCCAGAGACACATCATGTCCCTTATTTTTAAGATGAAAATGAGGCTGTTCAATCATAATATACTAAATGTGAAACCCATAGATAATAATGTTTTTTGACTATAATAGAACAATATTAGTATATAACTTCTGAAAAAAAGTTTAGTATATTTATTATTATTTTATTTATTTATATTTAGTATTTTTATAGTATAGTTTTACCTTGCCGGGTCAAGAATGACCCTAACACCGCAGTCGTACCTTTTTTTTTCAGCAGATACCTCAAAATGGTGAAACATAGTTTTGCTGTGCTTATATATGTGTTGTGGAGGATATCATAAAGCCTTGTTCTAATCAAATCAACTACATGGTAGTTATTACATATTATAACCTTAAAACGGGTCGCTGGAGACCCTACCACCACATAAGGGTTAAGCCTTGTCATGTAACCTCTCTGTTATTACAAGTGTATATTTCTGTATATTTCTGGCCCGCACCTCTCCAGTCGTCTCATGGTATTTCTCTCTGCTATGAAACAACAGATGACCAACAGTAAAAGCCATGGTCAGCTTCTGAGGTTCAACCCAAAACAACATTTGATAACTTCCGCAGTTTCACGTCAACTCCAGCTGTAAGGGAGGGGCGGAGCCCGATACCCCCACCCACCCTATGACAGCTCTTCAGCCCTGTGTTCTACACCCTATGACAGCTCTTCAGCCCTGTGTTCTACACCCTGTGACAGCTCTTCAGCCCTGTGTTCTACACCCTGTGACAGCTCTTCAGCCCTGTGTTCTACACCCTGTGACAGCTCTTCAGCCCTGTGTTCTACACCCTGTGACAGCTCTTCAGCCCTGTGTTCTACACCCTGTGACAGCTCTTCAGCCCTGCGTTCTACACCCTATGACAGTTCTTCAGCCCTGTGTTCTACACCCTATGACAGCTCTTCAGCCCTGCGTTCTACACCCTATGACAGCTCTTCAGCCCTGTGTTCTACACCCTATGACAGCTCTACAGCCCTGTGTTCTACACCCTGTGACAACTCTTCAGCCCTGTGTTCTACACCCTGTGACAGCTCTTCAGCCCTGCGTTCTACACCCTATGACAGTTCTTCAGCCCTGTGTTCTACACCCTATGACAGCTCTTCAGCCCTGCGTTCTACACCCTATGACAGCTCTTCAGCCCTGTGTTCTACACCCTATGACAGCTCTACAGCCCTGTGTTCTACACCCTGTGACAGCTCTACAGCCCTGTGTTCTACACCCTATGACAGCTCTTCAGCCCTGCGTTCTACACCCTATGACAGCTCTTCAGCCCTGTGTTCTACACCCTATGACAGCTCTTCAGCCCTGTGTTCTACACCCACCCTGTGACAGCTCTTCAGCCCTGTGTTCTACACCCACCCTGTGACAGCTCTTCAGCCCTGTGTTCTACACCCACCCTGTGACAGCTCTTCAGCCCTGTGTTCTACACCCTATGACAGCTCTTCAGCCCTGTGTTCTACACCCTGTGACAGCTCTTCAGCCCTGTGTTCTACACCCTATGACAGTTCTTCAGCCCTGTGTTCTACACCCTGTGACAGCTCTTCAGCCCTGTGTTCTACACCCACCCTGTGACAGCTCTTCAGCCCTGTGTTCTACACCCTATGACAGCTCTTCAGCCCTGTGTTCTACACCCTGTGACAGCTCTTCAGCCCTGTGTTCTACACCCTGTGACAGCTCTTCAGCCCTGTGTTCTACACCCACCCTATGACAGCTCTTCAGCCCTGTGTTCTACACCCTGTGACAGCTCTTCAGCCCTGTGTTCTACACCCTATGACAGCTCTTCAGCCCTGTGTTCTACACCCTATGACAGCTCTTCAGCTCTGTGTTCTACACCCTATGACAGCTCTTCAGCTCTGTGTTCTACACCCACCCTGTGACAGCTCTTCAGCCCTGTGTTCTACACCCTATGACAGCTCTTCAGCCCTGTGTTCTACACCCTATGACAGCTCTTCAGCCCTGTGTTCTACACCCTATGACAGCTCTTCAGCCCTGTGTTCTACACCCTATGACAGCTCTTCAGCCCTGTGTTCTACACCCTATGACAGCTCTTCAGCCCTGTGTTCTACACCCACCCTGTGACAGCTCTTCAGCCCTGTGTTCTACACCCTGTGACAGCTCTTCAGCCCTGTGTTCTACACCCTATGACAGCTCTTCAGCCCTGTGTTCTACACCCCTATGACAACTCCTCGCGAGTCACGCTGCTGTTTCTATGTGCAATGAAAACTCTGCGAGCAACGGGTCTAACACGCTTTACATCCTCGCCATTCCTGTATGCCCACGTTGCGGTAAAAACCTTAACCTTAACTAACATTACTTAACCTTATTACTTAACATGACAATTACTTAACCTTAACAATTACTTAACCTTAACTAACTGCTAACGCTAACTAAAGTAAGCTAAGAGCTCCTATAGTGAGGAAGAGAGAGAGAGTGAGAGTGAGAGTGAGAGTGAGAGAGATAGAGATAGTGAGAGTGAGGAAGAGACACAGAGAGAGATACAAAGAAAGGTACAGAGAGATACAGAGACAGACATACAGAGAGTAAGGGAGAAAAGAGAGACAGGGGTAGAGAGAGAGAGAGAGAGAGAGAGAGAGAGAGAGAGAGAGAGAGAGAGAGAGTGGGGAGGCGAGCCCTCTCTCCCTCTCTCTCTGTATGTTAAATGATTTGAAGTAGTGTTATACAAAACAAACTGGATAGTTGATTCACTTCATTAGCAAAAATATAGTAAAATCATTAAGTCTGCTATAAGCTATTCTCCCTCTCTCGTGTGTTGTTTGTGTGTGTGTGTATACATTGCTATAGGCTACTCTTTTTAACATGGATTAGGCTAATTAGCTTTAACAATCCTTATTCCTAAGCCTATTTTATTCAAAAGGAATATATTATATATATAAAAGATACATTTCAATCGTATATATCCCGTGCTGGCACAAGCATTACCATAGTGTGGAGTGGAGAGATAACACACAATGCATATAATAATAATTCATGGAGATATACTAAAAAGCTATTTAAAAATGTTGGCCGATAAAGAATCTCTCTGGCTGGTCGTTTACATTTTTTTTTATCTAAAGCTAAAAAGAAAATGCTGTTCCCTGTTTTTCAGCATTTAGCTACAGGCATGGATACATTGTATGTAATGATAAACAATGTCATAGTAACGGGTGGGTGTTATATTATTTCAAGATAATAAAGTAGCTATAGATAAAAAGCAGTAATGGCATGTAGGTTACTCACCCTACTCATGTACAGTAAGTATCCTCACTACATAGCATTTATAGACATACATAAACGTCATGGCTCATCTCCTACTCTGGGTATTCAGTAGGTGGTGTCAAAGAGGCAACTACCCATGTGACCTGAGGATACTAGTAAAATAATTCAATATTGAATTGTTGTATTTTGTTGACTTTTTTTTCTTCTTTACTTTAGTCAATTGTTGACTAATCTATAACATAATCGACAAATTGATAACAAAATAATTGTTATTTGCAGCCCTAGTTATTTTACAGAAACAAGTCCAGCTTCCATATAGTTTGCAGAAAAAATATTGTTGAATGGAATGGAATTTTTTCTGTAAATTTTGGATTATGGTTAAGTAATTGATAGAAATGCTGCCCCTTCCACTCTTTTACGCCATAGACTTGTGGCTAGATCCACAAAGAATGGATTGCACGGAGCAAGTTGCACCCTTAATTACAATTCATTATGAATTGAAAATGGGGGACCCTGATGTAAACAAGACGGAAGTCTTTCTCTGGTCTGCATCCCCTTAACAATTGTATGTATTGAGCCGTACTGTATTGTACCCATTCTGCAATCTGTTAATAAAACTTTCATTCAATCAATCAATCTGCATGGCTGGCAAGGGTAATGATAACCGAATAGCGTGGCAGTCAAAGTGTTAAGGCCATTGATGGAAAATTGCCACCATATATCACAATGATGCTAGATTGGAATTATGGACTTTATCTGACCCGCTCAAATGATTGGCCGACACTTAAGGTCCCACGAGTTCAGTCTGAACCTGGGAGGTCTGCCTTTTGTTTTAATGAACCAGCTTCTTGGAACCATCTTCATCTCACACTAAAAATCTATAACCCACTATCTTATGGAACATTTCAAAACAAATCAATCAATGGGAGGGATGATGAAGAGGAGCGTGATGAAGAGGCAGGTGATGAAGAGGATGACGAGGCAGGTGATGAAGAGGATGAATAGGCAGGTGATGAAGAGGATGAAGAGGCAGGTGATGAAGATGATGAAGAGGCAGGTGATGAAGATGATGAAGAGGATGAAGAGGCAGGTGATGAAGAGGATGAAGAGGCAGGTGATGAAGAGGATGAAGAGGCAGGTGATGAAGAGGCAGGTGATGAAGAGGCAGGTGATGAAGAGGCAGCTGATGAAGAGGCAGGTGATGAAGAGGCAGGTGATGAAGAGGCAGATGATGAAGAGGCAGGTGATGAAGGTGATGAAGAGGTAGGCGATAAAGAGGCAGATGATGAAGAGGCAGGTGATGAAGATGTGAAGAGGCAGGTGATGAAGAGGCAGATGATGAAGGTAGGATGAAGAGGCAGGTGATGAAGAGGCAGATGATGAAGGGAGGATGAAGAGGCAGGTGATGAAGAGGCAGATGATGAAGATGCAGGTGATGAAGAGATGATGAAGAGGCAGGTGATGAAGAGGCAGGTGATGAAGAGGCAGGTGATGAAGGTAGGATGAAGAGGCAGGTGATGAAGAGGCAGGTGATGAAGAGGCAGGTGTCCTTTACCTCTCTCACAGAGACGAATGGTGAGAGAACCCTCGTCCTGGAAGTAGATTATCCTCTTTTGGACAATGCTGGCCCTGGGAGAGAGGGAGAGAGACAGAGAGAGAGAGAGAGAGAGAGAGAGAGAGAGAGAGAGAGAGAGAGAGAGAGAGAGAGAGAGAGAGAGAGAACATTAGAAGGTAAAATGCTTTATTTTCCCTTTCCAGTACAAGAGCGATGTTTTTCATTTTGTTTTGTTTTCCCCAGAAGGGAAGGGGTTCCTGCAGGTGTCATGAAGGACATGGAGTAGTATATATACTGTATATACAGTATATACATCTTCTCTCAGACACTACACTGTGTTACCTGAGCCTCATACAGCACTACATCACATTCACATTGCTGTGTGATGAGTACTATGACAGGACAATCACTGCCTTAGGGGGAGAGAGAGAGAGAGAGAGAGAGAGAGAGAGAGAGAGAGAGAGAGAGAGAGAGAGAGAGAGAGAGAGAGAGATATTGGGTAGCAGGTTAGAGGAACACTTCAGCCAGAAAGTATCACTAGTATACCAATTACCCTGTGATGCGTTGAATTTATGAAAAAATATATATTTTCTCGCATGCCTGATTTGACATACTTGGTAGCCATACTCGAATTGAAGTTAATGGAGGTTGATGAGTTTTTGCGGTCTCGACTTCAAGTGGGTTCAAGTCGTTGCTAGGCAACTGGGCAATGCGTCTTGAAACCATCGAGACTGAGATTTTCCACTTAAAACGTTAGCAGTGCACAAATGATACCACAACAGTATGGATATGGAAAACAAGTTCCATTTGAGGGCAACTCTTCAGAAATGTTTTCTTTAGCAAGAATTGTTATCGTTGTATTTGCGAAGAAATTAGACCTGGATTATACTGCACGAGTTGTGAGGGAGTTTGTAAATGGATTGTGTTGATGGTTTTGCTGTTGTTAAACTTAATCTCCGTTAACTTCAATTCATCAAGTATGACTACCGTTTTTTTTTTATTCTACATTCACCATGGAGGCATTCGAGGAAAAAAAAAGTCTTCATGAATTCAAGGCATCAGGGGGAGTAATTGATATACAAATTATAATTGTTGGGTGAAGTGTTCCTTTAAGGATGCAAGGTGTTATGTATTGGACACAGTATAATCAGTCATCTGTAACAACCAGGCAGAGACAAAGACTATTTGTATTATCATTGTTAACAGATGACAGCCTGTACAGCACAGGACGTTTGGGGGGGGGGGGGCACTTCAAAAAGGAAATAACAACAATTAAAAAAAAAAAATCTATAAAAAAGCCTATAACAATATTGTCGTTCATCAAAAATGTGATTATTTTGAATGGCTGATGTCCTATTTCGTACTGTTGTAGGCCTAGGAATAGCATAGCTACCAGGGACAACAATGCTAATGCTACAACCAGTAAAAGCACAAAAACCCATCCACATTTGATGCCAGGTGTCATGACATGTATGAAAATGAGGGGGGGTTTAGAGCTAAACGCGGTAGACATTGCAATCGCGTGGATATGTTTGACGTAACGTTAGCTTGTTAGCTTGGTTGCTAACATCTGCTTCTAGTCCCCAGAACAGCAATGACAATGACTTCTGGTTTTCTTTTGAATGTGGTTTGGTCTCTATCATTCAAAACGAGTAAAATACATCTCTTACATTCATCTCCTGGCATTGGCTAACATTCTAGATCCTCTTTTATGTATCATTGTGTCCGGAAACATGGGCCATATACGCACTAAAATGCTTGCATTAGTAATAGTATGTTTAACACATTCAGCGCCGGAGCTATATGGCGAATATAGGTCTAGATGGCCACCCCTTTAATCAATGGGAGGACGGGGAGATTTGCGAGTGCTTAAAATATATCTTAAATTATGGCTATGGGTCTAATACACCCGTCGCTTATCAATGAGTTGCTTGCAGTCAACATGTACAAAACGGATTGTTTTTTCATCAGTACATTTCCGTTTTATACCATTTTGAATACAAGTATAGTTTTGGTGATTTCTAGTAATTCCAGAGAAAGACGCAATAATTGCCCTTTAGTGGAATACACAAAACACGTTGTCATATTTTTCGGCTGATTTATGAATTGTTTTCAAATAAACGCTAGATTATCGATAGTATATGTGTCCTCATGCACGATACAGAAGCGGGCTGAAAAATCGCTTATCCGTGCCTTGGTCGGCGCCAACGGCACACACACACACACACAGACACGTTGTGATCGCTGTGAAAGAAACATCTGATTAACCCAAGATTGGTAACATAGAGTCCTTACCTCACATCTGATGTCCTGCAAAAAGATTAATCCAATACCTGATCGCCATTCCAAATATTGATCGCGTTTATTGATCCAACGTTATATATCCAAAACACATAATCCACGCTGCTCCCAGTCCCCCCAGTCAACGTGGTACAACGATACTGCATGCCCAAGAAGCAAAACAGTAAGTAACAGTAAGAAGCATTTTGTATGAAAGTATTCTGTACTTCTGTATGACAACTATTAAAGAACTTGAACTTGAAAACCTGGACCGGACTTTTTTTTTTATGCACAGTCCCAGCCAATCCAATCCAATGATGTGCAATACCATCCGGGAGACGATAGGCGGCGGTATTTGCCCTTTTGCGAGCTCATTCCCAACGATAACATCAGGTTGGATGGATGGAAATGAATGGATATCGCTAATAAAAGAAATAACGATTAAAACCCGACTATACTCGTGATTGGCGCTCAAACGTCGGCGAGTTAACCCGACTATACTCGGGTCTGGCATCCAATGTGTTAAAGGAGGGATCGGGGAGCAGTCGTTGAGGTGGAATAAGGACAATGTTACATTTCTAGGGAAATATGTAGTACAGGTATTTAATTTAATAATAAGAAAGCTACATATTGAATGTAGTCAAACTACCACCAAAGGTAGGCGTTACATTGGGCATATACTGAAGAGCGGGCAAACTCTAAATAGCAAAGAGTAGCTATTATCTGTGACAACAGGGTTCTGTGAATCTATGAAAATTACCATTTTACCATCATTTGGTGTTTTTCTCTGACTGAGAAAATAGACATAGATATGTTGTCTCTGAATAGCACTTTTTTGTTTTGTTTTTCCTCTGAGTGAGAGACACTTTAAAGCGGTCATATTATATGTACAACATTTTCACAGTCTCTGCATGGTGCTCTTTATAGAACTGGGATATGAAACCGAATTATACCAATTCTAGAAAGAGAGAGAGGAAGGATAGGGGACATTAAGTTACAGGCATGCATTATATTGGGCAAATACATATTTTTCACATATTCTGAATGGTGCCGTATACTTTGCAGCATAACTCTGCCTGCTTGAATATGAAATTAAGTACCAATGATTTATATGGGTGCTGTTATTGTCATATTTCATTGTATTTAACTGCATTATGTGATTATGCATGTAGCTATGCAGGTCTCCAGTGTGGAAGGGAATGTATCTTCTTTATTTTCAAAGATGTTCTCATCAATATACAGTATTTTGAATTTAATGTGAATTTAGTTGTGGTGACACATTTAAATGCATATGCTGTCGTTACAAACAATAGCACCAGTGATCTGCTCCATGCTTCCAGATGGTCCGATATGGAAGAACATGGGCATGATTCCACGTCAAGTATGTTTTGGTCGACTGGACGTACATTAAAGGAGGGAGTGGAAATTATGGCAGATGCCAGCAGAAAATAGCTCCCAGGAGATGTAGCATGAAACAGTGCCAATATTCTTTTTTTGATTTTTCTTTTCCTTATCTTATCTTTATTTTATGTTTTGTTTTGATATGCCTGTAATCTCGACAGCATTGTAAATGAGAGAAACCTCACTGCCTTTCTTGAGAATGGTTTGAAGGTTTGAAATAAAATTAAATAAAATTAAATTAAATTAAATTAAATTAAATAAAAAATACGTATATGTATATCAATCAATCAATCAATCAAATGTATTTATATAGCACGTTTAAACATGACGCTTGTCAACCAAAGTGCTGGAAAGACCAGATGACGTTTGATAGTATTTACTGAGGATTGCCAGATAATGTTCATATTTAAACATAAAAAAACTATAATACATAATAAATGTATACATGATCACGCAACATAAAAAAAGGGTTGTAGGAACGGTTTGGGAGAGGGAGGTAGGTAGGGGTTTTAGATTGTGTGTTGTGAAGTTTAGACTTCAGAGAGAGAGAGAGAGAGAGAGTAAGGTACTGAAAACAGGTACCGTTGGGTACCGGTATTGATTCCCAGGTTAAAATAAACATTTCCAGACTCGGTGTCCCGAGCAGACCCACCGTGTAGGCCAGATGCAAGCCGCATTTTACAATAAACCTCCGTTGGGCTGCCTTAAAAAAATATATATATATTATAATCGCAATCGCAATATCTGTCAGAAAAATCACAATTAGATATGTTCCCCAAAATCTTGCAGCCCTAGACTCAACCCAAGCTGCTCTCTTGTTCTCAGTTAGAACAGTAAGGGCTGTCCCCAACTAAGGATGTGGATGGTCGACTATGATTGGCCAAAATTTGCCGTTAGTCGACTATTGGTCGACAAAAAAAAATAATAATAAGTATAATATTTTTAAATATATATATATATATATATATATATATATATATATATATATGTTTTTTTTTTTTTTTTTTTTTTTACATTTTGTATCATTCCATTTGGGCTGTGGGGGGTGCTTAATGTCTGAAGGAGTCGACTGAAGGCTTCTTGTCCTCTGCAAAAGCATGCAATTGGTCCACTGATGGATACATCTAGATATTTGTCTAGTCTAGTATGTTCATTAGATGGGTGAAATCCTCTTTCAGTGCCTCTGTGCCTGTTTTCGTAGGCAGTTAGCCTCTGGTATGCGTGCCATTAGCGTTAGCCACGCTTCTAGGCCTCTTTTCTTTTGGAAAGAATGATTACATTTTTTTTTTCAAAAACAATTATAGTTTAAATTTTTTATTACAGTATATATTCGACTAAGAGGTTGGCCAGTCGACTACGGCTCCTTTCGACAGATTAGTCGACTAATCGACTAATAGGGGTCAGGCCTAAGTTAAAATATGGCTTGAGGGGGCACTGGTTTCAGCACACAGACTGGAGCTTGTTTGCCACCCAGTCCCACACAGACATTGACTCCTACACCTCCTGAATCTTGGAATACATCAACTTAGCCACAAGCTAAGGAATTCGCTAAGCCTCGCTAAGCCACTTCGACAACCCGACCCCCGCTGCATATGGCAGAGCATCCAAACCATTACCGACTATAGACCCACCAACAACTCAAAACCACCTCCATCGTGCCGGTGCCGAAAGACTCCTCTGCAGTGAGCCTTGATGACTTCCGCCCTGTAGCACTCACCACCATCATCATGAAGTGCTTCGAGAGGCTGGTCCTGGCTCATCTCAAATCTGGCCTTTCACCCTCACTGGATGTCCATATTTTGCAGGTATATATCTTCTGTGAGGACACACCAGTATGAGTTCCTCATTTTGTACCCCAGTCTGACAGTGTCATGCCCCTCCAGGCTTCCCACCCTCTTTAACCATTGGTTCTCCCACTCTATCCCGACCAAGCTACTCTCCCTATCTTCCTCCCTCTCTGATTACAGGATGGGGTGCAGGTGTGTGTCATCCGGAGGAGCAGCTGAGTGACATCTACCAGCTGATTACCAACCCTATTTAGACCTGGCCCAGATGTCATGAGGCTGCCAGATCGTAGCTCCTTATTTCCAGTCAGTCCGTATTCTCGTGCCGTGTTCTCTTTATCAGTCCGTGTTCTATTGTGCTTCTAACGTTCTTGTCCTCCTTTTGCTCACAGTTCCTGCCTGGCTCCACTCCCTGTTCCCCCGTCTTGGATTCCTGTGAATGACCTCTGCCTGCCTGACCATTCTCTCTGTGAACATCCCTGGACTGTATGAGAACCCTCTCCTGGCTACAACCTCCCCGCTCGTCTGAATACCCCGTACCCGCTCACTCCCTGGACTGTCTGGTGACTGGATTCTGTTACTCTTCTTTTCTCATTAAATACACCCGACATTTGGGTTATACTCTGATTCCACATCGTCTCTGCTTGTTTGTGTCTGCACCTGTGTTCTGGCTCAGTGAAACCGTTACACCGAGGACCGTGCAAATGTTATTCTTAGATGGTCTCGGATGGTAGCTCTTATACCTCGTTCCCTCTTTGGATCACAATTTGACAATCATCCCACTACGGTCACTCTCAATAAGATGTTTCTCCATCGACCCAGATAAATGAGAGTTCATGATTCGGTTCTTTAGTTATCTCAAGAACCTGCAACAAGGGGTCTTCAAGCAGCCGTGACGCTGATTTGTCTGGCTTGTTTTTCCCTCATCAAAGCTTTCACTGCAGGGAGTCCTGCCTCTAACAGGCCGGTGAGGTTGTGTGTAGTAGACCTCACCCCCAGAAGGGATTTCACTCCAGTTATGTAGAGAGCTTCCACAGACTGTAAGGGAACATTTAACCAAGCCTCACACCCATACAACATAGCAGCCTGAAAAACCTTTAGCTTGACACAAAAAGGGGCATCATAGTCGGTGGATAAGAAGATGCTGGATTATGTTAAGTGCTTTGCCTTCTCTTCTACACGTAGGGCACGTGAGGCTCGGGGCATTTCCATCAGCGGTGAAGATTGCTACAAGATATGTATAACTGTGACAATGCCTCATTATGAATCAGCCTGGCTGAATAGGCAGCCTTCATCAGACCCACTCTGTGCACTGTACACACTGCGTATATTATTATACTGTATCTGTATCCATACGTGCCCTTATTAGTATACCACTGGCTAGTAGTATAGCTTACTACCATAGTGTATTTATACTTGTAACACTCAAGTTTCAAGTTTCAAGTTTCTTTAATAGTTGTCATACAGAAGTACAGAATACTTTTATACAAAATGCTTCTTACTGTTGCGCTCCAGAGACTGTGCAAGACAAGATAAGTATGAAATAAAATAACATAGTAAAATTAGAGTAAAAAAAATGAGGTCACAGTGTTCAGTTTAGACATATGTACAATGTTCGATGCACTGTACATAATAATATTACATACATAAGATGACCATATTTCCTCTTCGTTATATATATGCTATACTCATTTTTTAAACTGTATGTTGTTATTGCACTTTACTGTTACCTTGCACACTGGTTAGATGCCAATTTATTTGAATTGTGTTTGCTGTACGATGAGAATACATTTGAATCTAATCTAAGCCTCTCCAGCTTCTCTTTCGGGAAAAGAACATTTACTCTCTGATGATGGGACTTCTTCTCATCAGAAGAAGGAGCAAGGCTATGCTGTAAGAGCAGTGGTAAGATCCAATTGTCACACAGCCCACCAGATGGGTAGATGACCCCTGTCACTGAGGACACCAGAAGTCCGTTCAGTCCTTCTGCCCAGCACACTCTTCTAGAATACTGATGGAGGTTGTGCGTGCGTGTGTGCGTGTGCTGATGGACAGAAGGGTGGAAAGAGGAGGGGATGAAGGCATTGAGAGAGATGGAGGTAGAGAAATACAGAGAGGACAGATAAACAGGAAGGCACGTCAACACCCTGAAAGGACTACACGCTGCTCCTTTCTCTGTCACTCTGCCCCTCTATTATTTTCCTGTCACCCTCTCTCTCTCTCTCTCTCTCTCTCTCTCTCTCTCTCTCTCTCTCTCTCTCTCTCTCTCTCTCTCTCTCTCTCTCTCTCTCCCCTCCCCTCCCCTCCCCTCCCCTCCTACCTCCCTCCCTCCACCTCCCTCCTTCCCTCTGAGTTCCAGGGGCAAACATTTCCAAGCAGTGAGACACTTTTCAGTACTTTCTGCAGATCAAGGATCAGATTGAGCTGAGCTCATCACACCTAACACAGGCACAGGGTGACCCCAGGGGTGTAACACACACGTGCAGACACGCACACACAAACCCACATACACAAATGCACACATTTAGAATTTTTATTTATGTCCACATAAAGACAATGTTTAAAGGACACAAATATTATCAGTGCACTTGTACATTGTGGGTTATTCTGATACATTCGTGCCCAAATTGACAATGGCAACCAAAGTTAAACATCCACATGGATGATGAACCTGACAATCAACACACAGCTCATGGGTACAGATAGCAGCATCTTCTCCAAATTGCACGGCTGCCAATAATTGCTGACACTGAGCAATATCTTGCTAATTGTTTGGCTCTTCTCTTCGGAAGACCGGCCAACTGAAGGCCTCTAACACCCAACTTATGAACATGACCCAGGCTTCCAAATATGAAGACTAAAAGTTTACAGTTGTAGCCGAGTTGTGATATAGTATGCTCTAACAGTTGATACTTTAACATTTTGGTTGTAAAGGCTTCCTCTAGACCAGACCTGGGCATTGTACGGCCCGCGGGATGATTCTGACCGGCCTGCGAAAGATGACATGATAATAAAAAAATAAATAATTTTTTTTTATTTTAATTTTTTTCATGTCAACGTTCACACGCACAATATACGCTTACCTAGGATTTGACTTGATTCAACAACAAAGCAGTCAGGGCAAGCCAAAAACGGTCGAAAGTGTGGTTATTTGAAGTTTGGATTTCTTTTTTCACAACTGAGGTACTGTAGGTAGATTACATTTTTTGAGACTAAAGTACAGAAAAAAGGTACCGTTGGGTACCGGTATCGATTCACAGGTACCGGTACCGTATCGGTTCAAATGTGAACGGTACCCATCCCCATGGCCGCCTAGTTATAGTTGAAAGTGGGGGTGCAATTTTTTTTTTATTATTATATTTAAAAAAAAAAAAAAAAAAACTTTTTTTTTGACAGGCAAGGGGTGGTTTTTGAAAGCTAACCTCACCTTTTAATTGCCAAATAATAACATACACTCTTACCAGGGGTCAAAACAATGCCATTTACTGCTTTTTATATAGAAATAAAATGTATATTATGCATAATTGAGTTTGGAATTTTGGCCCGGCCCTCCAACATATTTTCAGTTGCTCATTCGGCCCCCCGGGAAAAATAATTGCCCACCCCTGCTCTAGACTGTAGTCAAACGTGCAGCCAACTTCTAGGATGAGGACCTCTCTGTTATTCTCATTAACAACAACATCGGGGGTGTTTGCTGAAATATCAGAGAACAGTGAATTGTCCCTACACAGATTGAACATATAGGCTTCACACTGGTGTGCTTATACAGCTTATATGTTGCAGGTGACCCGAGTGTGGAACTGACACTGTCTGCAATCAGATCCACGATCCTATCATGCCTACAAATGTAGAGCCCTTTGTATGCATGACAGCCATTGAGTATGTGAGACATGGTTTCTGTTGTCTGTTCGTGACCATGGTGTATGCAGTGTGGGCTATGGCTGCCAGGGAACCAGATGGAAAGGTTGAGCTTCTATGGTAAAACCTGTAGCCTAGCTTTTAAAGTGAAAATGATGATGCTCTCATCAATAGCAAAACAATTTAAAACTGCGTGCAAGACAGAGTGGTCAGCGGCAGGGAGACAGGCAAGCTTCCCTTGCAGTTTAAGCTCAGTCCAGTGTTGACGTTGGCGTTGTTGTTGTTGTGCCGACATGAGATGGCCACGGGCATTGGTAAGTGGCAGTTCATGCCACGTTCCACAGACGTCAATGGTGGCCTTCACGGAGATGGTAGGGTCAGAGATGATCTCCTCAGAAACACTAACAGTGTCTGAGTCCGGCCCCACCCACTCCAGGGCCACGTTGGACCAGCCGCATAGGTCATTCATGTCTGGCCACTCAGACCACACCCCAAATCCGGGGGAGCGGATGTCCAGCTTTCCACTTGGTTTTTTTCTTGTTCTTCACGCACGCACGCACGCACGCACGCACGCGCGCGCACACACACACACACACACACACACACACACACACACACACACACACACACACACACACACACACACACACACACACACACACACACACACACACACACACACACAAAAGTGCACCAACATTACTCAGAAAAAGCATCCCTGCCAATTAAAGCTGCATTTTAAAATGGCATGGCGTTTTGAAAAATGGATGGGTGTGTTGCATGGGTGTGTTCATCATTATCAGTAAAAGATAGTTTAAATGAGCTATTCCCAAGATCTCAGAGAAATGGTATCAAGAGACTCTCTCGGCTCTCTTGTCCCCAGCTTTGGGAACTGACTGTTCACGTGTCTTTACTGAAGGAATACCATATTGTTGATGGCGGAAGAAAACCTTTTAACTTCTTTTGAATTTTTTTATAAATCAACTCAGTAGATCATCCTCCATAATGTGTGTGTGGTTTTACAACGTTTAAACAATGGGAAAGCATTAAACCAATCAATTGTCTAAACCGCGTAACTCTATTCGCCCTCAAATCTTTGTTTTTTTCATCTCCTGAAAAGTTGGATTTTTGGAGTTACGAGGTTTTCTTCCGCCAGCGACAATATGTGAATTTAATTCTGGTAAAGTCTTCCTTTGAAAGTGATTTGGCAGTTTCACAACAACAGCTGTTCCCTTGCCTACTGTGTAATCAATAGGTTTTCACTCCATCTACTGCTGTCCTGTACAGTAGGACATTTTTCTCTAGGTATATTACTCAAGTACTTGCTGTTTCAACTGAACTCGAGTGGTTTTTGAGGGTGTTTGATTATTTTTGCTTTATTATTATAATTTTGTATCTATTATTTGGTGACCAAAAGTGATTGTTTTTGCCACTGAAACAGAAATCTCACTCTGAAATCCTGCAAGGCGTGAGTTGTTGCAGGAACACAACACTGGAAGCTGTGGAGCATGGATTGTACCGTGAACGGTTTGTTGCATTGGAATACAGCTAGCTTGTTATCTAAAAGTGGTTCATGTTTGTGCATTTCCAAATTGTGCCAGCAAGATGTCGCCCACTTTGCCTAGCGTTCATATACTATTGATACGGACATGCAGCTCCATGAGTCGAGAGACCTGCTGCAGACAGAGTGGAGGTAATGTAACTATTACAAATGGTAACTGACTGTTTTGACTGACAATACGCATTATGCATCAGGTATATTGCTGTGCATTGTTATGTCCACAGAGTGAGACATAATAAAATCATTAGCGTATGTGATGCAGTATCGAATCAGTAGTGTATGTGATGCAGTATCTCGTTATTGCTGCTGCTATGCTCTTTAACTCATTCTGCACCCATCACGGAAAAAGTCGGGTTAACTTGCCAACTGTTCAGCGCCAATCACGAGAAAAGTCGGGTTTTAATCGTTATTTCTTTTATTAGCTATATCCATTCATTTTCATCCATCCAACCTGATGTTATCATTGGGAATGGGTCTGAGCTCGCAAAAGAGAAAATACCGCCGCCTACGCCTTCCAGCAGGTATTGCACTCTATTAGAAATGGTGTAGTTTCTTTTCAGGGCCGATCTGAGCCGTGCCGGCAGGGTTTAAATACTCCGGCAGGACGAGTGTTTACAACTATGGCATGGAACAGTAACCCCGCCCGCCCGTTCATGTGTAACGCTCGGTAATGTGGGATGGACCTCCATGAGCAGTATTTGGAATGGCGATCAGATAATTGGAATATTTGTTTTGCATTACATCAGATACCAGGTAAGAACACTATATATAAAATATTGCGTTGATCTGATATTTCTTTCTACCGCGATCGCGGCTGTCTGTGTGTGTGTATGTGTGGCTGTTTACCGTTGAGTGCAGGAGGTGGCGGGGGAGCGCCGCGCTCCAGGGCACATTTCATTCTTGCATGAGGAAGGATAATAATGATAATCTAGCGTTGATTTCAGGAAGATTCGATAATCAGGCGAACAATGACAACGTGTTTAGTGTATTCCACTAAAGGGCTATTATCGCGTCTTTTCCTGGGATTACTAAGAATCACCAAAACTATATTCATATTCAAAATGGTATAAAACGGAAATGTACGGATGAAAAAACAATCCGTTTTGTGCATGTTGACTGGAAGCAACTCACTGACAATCGACGGGTGTATTAGACCCATAGCTATAATATAAGATATATTTTAAGCACTCGCAAATCTCGCAGTCCCCCCATTGATTACAGCGGTGGCGTACAGGAGCCCTCTGGCGCATTAAGCGATGGCGCAGAGTTAAGATGCGTTCTAAAAATTGATTTAGAGGACTCATTTATATCATTTATAGTAATTTATGTGAGTACTCAATCTGGGAAAACATTACTCTTCCCCATCCGTAGTATATTGAAAACACACATACACTATTGTTTCACTCGATATTTATTTTCTGTATAACAATGATAAGGAGGAAAAAAGTTATCTGTTGTGCAAGTTACCGGAACAAGGGCAAGTTATCTCTGCTCTGACCAAAAAAAAAGCAAGTCTCTCTTGACCCAGGAAAACTCAAAAGCGAATCTAGTACAAAGGCCTGTCTTGACCCGGGTAATCTCCATTGTAAAGTAGAGCCATTATAAATGTCACGGTAACCTTTGAGAACAGCGCATAATTCCATTAGCTGTACACGAGTGTTCCAATTACTGTACCTTGTGAGACAGATTCCAAGGTGGAACTCTGATTCATGATTACTCATATCCCTCATAAGTGGTGCTAAAAACACACAGATTTAAGACCCACCTGGTTCCGGACACAGTTTTGTCTTTGGTTTTTACCATAGGAGTTTCTCAAGGTAAAGGGTTTATGGTTCCCCTAATTCAATTGACATTTGACAAGAGCATAATTAAATGAGATCTGCTTTTTTACATTTGTGGAAAAACAAGAATAGTTTACCTAATGAAAATATTTCCAGGAAAGGATTAATTGCATTTGAAGACCACTCTCAAATACCAGAACACTGGAGCTGAGAGGATGATGTTAGGAAACCAAAATAGTCAAAACAAAAGACACAATATACTATTTGAATTATATACTCATGATTACCTGACTGTTTTTGAACACTGTAGTTTATGTTTTTAATGTTTTATTGATGAAAACAAAGATGGAGGCGAATACGGTGATAATCAATGAGAATGTCAAGGGATGCCATGTTAGAGTAGTTGCAGATGGTTGACACTGAAGGGCTGGATATACAGTAAATGGAGCTTTCAGCACCAGTCAGAGTAGCTGCCTCTGGAGCGGTCGCTACGTTCACACACTGGTCAGAAGGTCAGACATTTTGTAGGGTATAACTTCCAAGTTGGCTGCTAGATAGCATTGCATTCACATGCTAAGTTCTCAGAATATCGAACAAAGCGTAGACATGCTGAAAATGATGATGTGGATCAGGCTGCATCTAGGTTTGCAATGCAAAATGCAATAAACATGTGTGGGTGTTACCCTTGACCAGGGGTCTCAAACTCGCGGCCCGCGGGCCATTTATGGCCCGCGGGATGATATTTTGCGGCCCCCTACTTGACATCAAAGTGTAGTGTTAATGCGGCCCGCACGCAACTGTTTGCAGAGTCGTTGCGCGAGAGTTGGACTATTATGGGGCTGCGGCACTGCAGATCCAATGATCCGCACGGACGTTAGACGGTGTTGCACTCGCTACCCAGTCTGTAAGCTCAGTAGCAGTCGCAGAGGCTCTGGCTAGTAGTAACGTTATCATGTTGTGATTTTCGATGCAAAATAAATATTCAACATTCTCTTTTGAGACTCCGCCTCACTCTTATCCTTTGGCACTTGGAACTTACTGTACTTTGCTTGCAGGTCTGCAGCCATTATTGCTGGATTATGAATAGCACCAACTTTAGCCAAGGTACCGTTAGCAAGCTAAGCTAGCTGACCTAGCTCGTCTCCCCGCATTGCCATTTGATAACTAATTTGTTAGTCAGCTGACGCTAGTCAGTAGCTACTTGACTTAAATACGATTCACCGCGGGTGCATTATTGTTGATAGACGGACAGTGTCAGGTTCTGGAGAAAGGACAGGCCATCATCTGATTTGATGTAACGTTAAAGCGGATGTTGTTCCAACTAGCTAGCTTTTCAGCTGTTAATGCTACAGTATAATAACACCAGCAAGTGAAACACATCCCGTCCGAGCTCCCCGTCACACGCTCTGTCGGGGACAATGGAATTTAAGCTGCTGTTAAAATGACAAACAGCATCACACTTTAAAACACGTTCATTTTATAATCATCACTCTCCGCAGGAGATAAATGACGCCATGCGATCGGAGGCTAGAATTTCCGATACTGGTGAATGAATGAAAACTTTATTTAACAGAGTGTAGAATGGGTACAATACAGTACGGCTCAATACACACAATTGTTAAGGGGATGCAGACCAGAGAAGTACTTTCGTCTTGTTTACATCAGGGTCCCCCATTTTCAATTCATAGTGTGGTCTTCAATTCATATGCCTTTTCATAGATAGATAGATATATTTATAGACATTTTACAGCAGCAAGCATGCAAACTAAACGGATGTCCTGATGAATTGAAAATGGGGGACCCTGATGTAAACAAGACGAAAGTACTTCTCTGGTCTGCATCCCCCCAACAATTGTGTGTATTGAGCCGCACTGCACTGGTATCGGAACAACTCTAATTTTAATGCAACCTTTCCTCAAAATTCAGTGCTAAGAACCACAAAAATAAATGGAATGAAATCATCATATCAAGCTGCAAGCATAATTATTGTTAAATCTATGTCACAACGAGAAAAAGCAACCAAGTCCTCACTCAGTGGCAAGAAGCCATTCTCTCTCTCTGATGCATACATAATAAAATAATGTATGACTGAAGTGATGGAGACCATGTTTGAAGGCAAACAAAAGCAAATCCCCCTCAGATCGCACAGCAACCAGAATAACTGAAATACTGGCTGGTGATTTGATTAAACAGCTTTGTAATAGAATAAAAAAATGCACAGTGCATTTCCATAGCTGTGGATGAGTCCACTGACACCACTGAGAAGCCTATGTTCTGAAGAACCGTTCATGTTCTGAAATGTTATTGCTAAAGATTGAGAAGATTGGATCAGTTGTACTTTTTTTTGGAATACTTGAAACCCTTTTTTTGTGGAATATTTGATGCGGCCCAGCCTCACCAAGACTCTACCTCCAGCGGCCCCCAGGTAAATTGAGTTTGAGACCCCTGCCCTTGACTGACACAAAGCTTGACATCTCCGCCATGTTGTGAACATTCAAAATTCTACTTTGAAGGGCTTTCATGTGAGAAGGACAGTCAACTACAAAAGGGCCACCTCAGCCCTTGAAAACCAAGGTCGACTCTGGATTTGTGATTTGTAAAGCAAGAAGCACAAACAAAAACAATTTTCCCATCCCATGATAGGTGTGGTGAAAATGACTGCTGTCGGACGCTATAGAGACACCACAATACAAACAAGATTGTGTGGAACAGAACCCCCTCTGCTTGGGAAGTCAACTCACACCTTGGCAGGAATTAGAGTTGACTCTATGAACATTGGAGACTTGCACTGCTGGCAAAATGGCTAGTGATTTTCAAACAGTGAACACTGATAAATGATGTCATTTTTAACATAGCAGTGTATCTATTGATGTGACAACAAGAGTGTTACTTTTAAACACAACATTGTATTAGTAGTTTAACACAACGCATTACAAGACACTGATACAATACCTCAATTTCCAGTAGCATTATAACAATAAACTCCTTTCTGTAGAATTACAGTAACTACATTACAATAGATACAATCCAATACTCTACCCCTATCTATCTTCTTACTCCAAATAAGACTAGTACACTGATTGATTGATTTTCTTTTGTGTGTCTTACATACAGATGTATGCCCAGCCCATATGGGCTTACAAGACACATAAACAATAAGTATATAGACCAAGATGGCCACAAAAAATTTAACTAAATAAAACATAACAAGCTGTAAACAATGTACTTCAAAGAAACAAGAGGAATTCATATACAATTATATAGGATATAATGTGCCATGCTTTCTCCAAAAATCCTGCAAAACTGAAATCCTGCAAAAAACCAACTCAACATACAACTCTCAGACTGCCAAAACAAATCCGGATTTACAAATGTAACTGTTAGGGATAGTGTTGGTGGAGGACCCAATTGCTGAACAGGACGAGGAGAGAATAGGCAGACGGTAGAACGAGACGTGGAGCCAGGGGTGAAGTGTAGTAAAAATTGTCTTTACTTCAAAAGGGTAGCAAACAAAACAAAGAATCTCATAAATGAGAGCAGGTATAAAAACAAACTGAAGAACCACAGCAGAGCTGGTAGGGAAGGCACAAACTAATCTACAAAATAAACACTAACAAAACGAGACTGTAAACACGAAAAACAAAGATGAAAACAAACAAACACTAACACTGGGAACACTTACTATACGAGGATAGCAAAAAGCAACATCAACAGCAGACAGACAAGGAACACACATCAAACAATCAAAAGATTAGGCTACACTCATATTAATACATTATACTATAAGACGTCACCATCACTTTCATACCAACCGTGCCCTTATTGGATTGTTTATGTTGACGAAACTGATGAGTTATATTCATTAAATAAAGTTGATTTAATAAAAGAAAAATACTAATTTAATCAGATTAATCACTTTATTCAAATTGAGGATTTTGTTTGAGAAGATTTAAAAAAAATTTATGAAGTAAACAATTTTTTTATAGACATTCGAAGCTTCGTTTGAATACTTCAATAGAAGCTTTGAATGTTAAAAAATGACATTCGGTACAGCCCTAGAGACAACACTAAAGAATAAACATCTAACAAAAGCACGGGAGCACACAGGGTAACAGACACAGCACAAGGGTTAACCCTAAGGGGAGAAAACACATAAATACAGATAACCTGATGAAGTGCAAGTGAGGGAGGAGTAGTGACAACAAAAATCCAGCAGGGGGGGGTACAGATGGGGATGAGTGAGGAGCTGGGAAAAGTCTGTGCAAAGGTGGGGGCTGTTGAGGAGTCCTTGGATGGACAGGAGGGGAGGAGGGAGCAGCAGGGGAAGACCTCAGGACGCGTGTATATTTTCCCTAACGCACTTTCACTTCGGGTTCGGGTTCCGCGATCTGATTGGCCACTGACGTTTCTCTCAGCGCCAATCGCGTTACGCCTAGTTATGCCTCTAACAGCCTGCTAGCTAGCTAACGAAGACAAACTCTAACCTTAACCAACTTCGAAAGAGTCGCCAAGCTTAACCAGTGATAGAACTAGGCGTAACGCGATTGGCGCTGAGAGAAACGTCAGTGGCCAATCAGATCGCAGAACCCGAACGCGGAAGTGAAAGTGCATTAGGGGAAATATACACGCCCTCAGGACAGGTGGACCCTTACAGTAACTTTCTCAAATAAACACCCACGCAAAAGAATTGAGAGAAAATAAAAACCCTAATTGATAATTTTTTGTGACTGTGACCTTTCGGTTACTGGTCAGTCTCTTTACCGCTAGCCCACCCTGCCTCTTTGATAGGAACAGGTTGTTTCCACAGAGAGACATGCCGTCCCTTCACTTACTAAAGACATGGACGAGTTGAAACGGGACATTGGACATCCTAACTGTATGTGGAGGTTCGCTGGACGGAGGTGAGAGACATGTGTGACAACCTTGGACTGAAGGGGAGGGAGACGAGACCAAGCAAAAGGGAGATGAAGTCAACAGAAACTGAAAGCATGACAGGAGGAGAGAGGGAGGTGGAGATAGGGAGAGAGAGAGGTAGATAGAGAGGTAGAGAGAGAGAAAAATATATATAGACATTAGGATATAGAGAGAGATTAGGAGAGAGAGAGAGACAGGGAGATACATGGAGATACACAATGAGAGAGAGACAGGGAGATACATGAGGAGAGAGAGCGATACAGAGAGAGAGACATGAGGATAG
Source organism: Notolepis coatsorum (assembly GCF_963971535.1). NCBI lineage: Eukaryota > Metazoa > Chordata > Actinopteri > Aulopiformes > Paralepididae > Notolepis > Notolepis coatsorum. The sequence goes on along the minus strand of NC_140170.1, from coordinate 46,887,522 downwards.
ACATGAGGAGAGAGACATGAGGAGAGAGAGAGATAGAGAGAGAGAGAGAGAGAGAGAGAGAGAGAGAGAGAGAGAGAGAGAGAGAGAGAGAGAGAGAGAGAGATAGAGAGATAGAGAGATGAGGAGAAGGAGAGAGAAAGAGACATGGGGAGAAGGAGAGAGAAAGAGACATGAGGAGAGAGAGAGAAACAGAGAGATGAGGAGAGAGATAGAGATAAACAGAGAGAGACGTGAGGAGAGAGACAGGGAGATACATGATAGAGAGAGAAACAGAGATACACATATACATTTAGTCATTTAGCTGACGCTTTTATCCAATGAGGAGAGAGAGACAGACAGAGAGAGTCATGAGGAGAGAGAGAGAGAGAGAGAGAGAGAGAGAGAGAGAGAGAGAGAGAGAGAGAGAGAGAGAGAGAGAGAGAGAGAGAGAGAGACATGAGGAGAGGGAGAGAGAGAGACAGAGGGAGACAGAGAATGATAGGGTCAAGGGTGTAAGACAGTGATGGGCAGTATAAATTGCAAACTGAAACAGTTGTGTGGTTTCTTTTTACAACATTCTTTTCGAGTATATGGCCACTTCTACTTATTTTCTTTTGCATCGCAGGTTTAATTCGTACTTATCTTTGTTTGTTTGTTTTTGTGGTTGATTTTATGCAGAGTCCAGCTGTACTAGGCATGCCTTGTCTTTGCACACTAGTCATATAGTGGCCAGTCAGCTGCGGTGGGGCCAGCTAGCAATCACTCATTATTGACGATTGCATACCCAAAGTAATTTGGGATTTATTATACTTTATACTTATAGCACATGCATGGGTCTGGCCTCTTTTGAAAGGTAACGTTCTGATGTTTCTTACACAATAAAGTACAACCACTTTGAGTGCTAATGAAATAGACTAACAGAGGATTGAACACGCTGAAGTCACAGTTTTGTGTACTCACATGTATTTTTACTGGTTGCCAGATGCCTGTTTTTAAGTTTTTAAGAGGTAGGAACTGGAAAACATAATGGTACCATAGCCTGAAGTCTTATGTAGTACAGGTCCAGCGTTTTTATAAAAAATCCCACGGAAGATTTATGTTTTTCAAAGGTTTTTGTAATGTGTGTGCCAGTAAAAATGCGGCATGATTATTCAAAATGGCCGTCCGCTCCCATTCATTCAGAGGCTCTCGTCAAAGCAATGGACGTCTTTATCTTCCTGTGTCACCTTCCCCCACTCCCAGCGCCCGTCTCAGATAGCTTTGCGGGGCAGCCATTCCTTGGCTGCAACGGTGGTCAATAATTTTTCGCCATCAGTGGTGACTGGTCAGTTCAGAACCGCTCACAACCAGACGTGGTCACTCATCTGAACGGCTTGTCAAATGACGCTCGCCGGATGTTTCGACTTGTAACTCGAGAATGGAATCACGCAACAGGTTGAGTGTGGTGACGATTGAAAGGCGGCAAATTCAACTTTCCAACAACGTATTGGCTGATACGGCAAAGTGCCGTGATGTGCGCGCGAGTGACTGATGGCCCGCCGTCGGGCCGTCCGGTGCTTAAGGTTTTTAACCTTCCCTAGCCAGCTCTATTTGTCTATGGAGAAGTTCCCCTTCTTTGCAGGGCTATAACTTTTTTAATTGTATTGCTCAATTGACATTATTATGGCCCATTCAATGTCCTATATCTATTGTTCAGGGTGTAGCAACGTTATACTTTTTCATTCACATATTCATACTAAAATATGGTCTAAAGTATAAGTATGTTTTTATCGTTTTCTGCAGCTTTCTTCAGAACTTGATTTATAGCCCCAAATGCATTATATTGATGATCAAATACAGTTTGGTAGCGATCGGTGCCAGATAAAAAATTTCAACTGGAGGTACTTCTAGAAGTTACTACGTATCATCTGATGTTGACCGGATGGGCGGGGGGTCGTTTATAATTCCGTGGGCAACGTTATATCATTCACCTAGTGTGGGTCATATGATCATCAGAGCAGTTTATATGGAACACGTTAGAAAATAACGCTGAAACTCACCGTGGCTTCCTCGCGCCGTTGGGGGATGAGCGTGGAACAGAATTTTTTCTATTATGGGATGGACAAATACCGGATCCATTTCCAGGTTGTATAATAGTATATACGTCCAAATCATGTTGTTTATTGAGTTAGGGTGAGCGATCGATTATCCAGTGTGTCAAGATGGAGTCCCGGGAGCTATAGCGAGTGGTCGGACCGAATTTGGATGAGCACCAGTTTCCTGTTTCCGGTGTGCTGTTTGGGCGATCAGATGATTTCGATCACAGATTTTTGAAATATTGATATCAAAGACGAGTTACGGCGTCTTCGGCAGAATGAGCATGGCGGGGAAAGACGAGTTCCAGCGTTTTCGGCGATTAAAGTGTTAACGACAATTGACAATAAACAATGACAAAAATTTGGCCGCTGTGTCTGATGTTTGTTTAAACTCTGGTTTTGAAAAAAGATAACAGTGCTATCTATAATGCTATATCTACTTGGAATCACCAGCAATTAATTTAGCCACCTGCAAAAGCTAAAGAGAGGAGAGGAGAGGAGAGGAGAGGAGAGGAGAGGAGAGAAAAGGAGAGGAGAGGAGAGGAGAGGAGAGGAGAGGAGAGGAGAGGAGAGGAAAGGAAAGGAAAGGAAAGGAAAGGAAAGGAAAGGAAAGGAAAGGAAAGGAAAGGAAAGGAAAGGAAAGGAAAGGAAAGGAAAGGAAAGGAAAGGAAAGGAAAGGAAAGGAAAGGAAAGGAAAGGAAAGGAAAGGAAAGGAATTAGAGGAGAGGAGAGGAGAGAGAATGAGAAGTACAGGACAAGGAAAGAGACAGCCAGGAGATATAAGAGGTGTAAAGGTGCGTGCGTTTTATGAGGCAATTCAACTGCTTTATCTCCAAGCTGACAGACACTAGTGTCAGGAGTGTGGGGTTAATTTGCATAGCAGATGTCCCCCAACTCAGCACTAGATTTATTGGAATGACAAACACTGGAATAGCTACATGCCATCTGTCCTACACCACCCCGAGATTAATTCAAAGTAACAGTGAATATTTCTTCAAAGTGTGGAAGTGTAAGGGTGAGTTAGAGGAGAGTTATGGCATCTCACATAGTGAGGAAAGACAGAGAGAGAGAGAGAGAGAGAGAGAAAGAGAGAGAGAGAGAGAGAGAGAGAGAGAGAGAGAGAGAGAGAGAGAGAGAGAGAGAGAGAGGAGAGAGAGAGAGAGAGAGAGAGAGAGAGAGAGGGGGGAAGGAGGTGTGGTTTAATGTTTGAATATTTGCCATCATCATTATTGTTAGTGTTGAGTCTTTCATAAGATGAATTGTTATTGAATGAATTGCTTGTACTGTCTGCATTGAAATTGCTTTGGCCATTACAGGGTACGTCTGTATCTCATGCCTGCATACTTGAGAAAGAGAGAGCAAAAGAAGAAGAAAGGGAAAGAAAGAAGAAAGAAAGAAAGAAGAAAGAAAGAAAGAAAGAAAGAAAGAAAGAAAGAAAGAAAGAAAGAAAGAAGAAAGAAAGAAGAAAGAAAGAAGAAAGAAGAAAGAAGAAAGAAAGAAAGAAAGAAAGAAAGAAAGAAAGAAAGAGAGGGAGGGAGGGAGGAAGGAGGGAGGGAGGGAGGGAGGGAGAAAGAAGGGAAGGAAATAATAAAAGGAAATAAGGAAGTAATAAAGAAATGAGGAAAGAAAGACAGAAAGAAAGAAAGAAGAAGAAAGAAAGAAGAAAGAAAGAAAGAAAGAAAGAAAGAAAGAAAGAAGAAAGAAAGAAAGAAGAAAGAAAGAAAGAAAGAAAGAAAGAAAGAAAGAAAGAAAGAAAGAAAAGAAAGAAAAGAAAGAAAGAAAGAAAGAAAGAAAGAAAGAAGAAAGAAGAAGCGCTTTAAGATGTTTATTATTAGTTATTGTTTAGCAAAATGTCACCGTTGGCAGCACTTTAAATGAGTTGTGTTTGAAGTGACAGCAGCATTAGGACAACAATACCCTCCATCTCCTTTATACGCAGGGCTCGTACGACACTCTACGCCTCACAAAGTTGTAATAAAACAAGACGGCTGTACAGTAACAGCTAATTGCTATCAGACAGAATGGTGCGGCTCTGGAATATATATAGACATAAATCTTTGTCATCAGCCCTCGTAAAGATCATAGTAATTTATGAGTGTGTAGCTGCATCTATCTCTCTCTCTCTCTCTCTCTCTCTCTCTCTCTCTCTCTCTCTCTCTCTCTCTCTCTCTCTCTCTCCACCCCTCCAAATAATGATTTTCGTTTTAATTTCAACCCAAAAAAAACAGCCCTTGGCCCTCTTTGAATGAACAGCATTAAGGATTAATGTGTCCATCAGTAGAGTGGCCACTGGCCAGGGGCTAAATACTGGCTTCTAATCAGAACCCAAGACCTCTCTCTCTCTGCACAGGTGAGTTTATAACCTACAGGTCACACAGCAAATATAATAGTCTGAAATAACCACAGATTATTTTCTGCTGGTGGTGAATGTGTGTGTGTGTGTGTGTGTGTGGTGTGTGTGTGTGTGTGTGTGTGTGTGTGTGTGTGTAGGTGTGTGTGTGTGTGTGTGTGTGTGTGTGTGTGTGTGTGTGTGTGTGTGTGTGTGTGTGTGTGTGTGTGTGTGTGTGTGTGTGCGCGTGTGTGTGTGTGTGTGCGTGTGCGTGCGTGCGTGTGTGTGTACCAAACACGTAGCCTATTAAAATAACGTTTTAATGTTGTGTTTGTTCTCTGCGTTATGCAACACGCTGCAGCACAGATTCCAGGGTCAGTAACGTTTTATACGTTTTTGTTATTGTTTTTACTTTTATTGCTTGGACCATTATTACAGAGACAGTGGAAGTTGAGGATAAATTGGCGCATGACTACAGTTCCAGCCATTTCAGAGTTATCAAAACTGTCTCCAACAAAATCAAAATTGGCCCCAGGTGGAATTAGGTTGTTGTTCATTTTGAGAGTTGATAATATTGAAAAGTGTTGACAGCAAATACCCAGGGAGATATTTAGGTGGGAGACCATTCTGCAGTTGGAATAACAATGCCCTCGGGCCATGCTGAGAAAAGCTTTTAGGTATGGGGGTTCAAAGCCCTGGCTCTGCCTTGTCTGTTCTGAGAGGCCAGACAGCACCTAAGAGTATAGACGTACAGTTTTGGGAAATTAGCTTACCGTCTTCTCCAGAGAGTGACAAGAAGATAGATACCAGTTTCCGCTCTGTTACATTACATGATTAAATTACTCTTAAATTACACATCTGGCTTCCATCCTAGAGGCAAATCTTTCCTGTGACAAAATGGCATCCAGTGTAATAAAAAAAGTTAACCAACAAACTAGATTATTGTACCGGATCTCCTCTCTAGTAAACAAGAATACCCTGAAGACTCTGGCAGGAGCACTCATTCAAGGGTACTACGACTATGCTTGCACCTCATGGTACCAAAGCACCTCAAAGGCACTAAAAACAAAACAAACTGGTCAGACTAATTCTTGACCTTACTCCTAAAACCCACCTCACCCCTGCCCATTTTGCTTAGAGTAGACGGCAGAGTACAGCAACTTGCAATGGGCCTGGTCTACAAGATACACTACACAACTAAGGTACCCATGTACATGTCGAAATACTTCCCAAAGGTCAGTGAATACCACGATCACAACACCAGAGGGAGCTCCACAAATCATGTTAAACCCAGATTCGGCACAAACAAGGGACTAAACATGTTTCACAATTATGCCACATCAATGTGGAACGCCCTATCCACAGCTGTAAAGGAATGTGAATCACTACCCACTTTCAAAATCAGTCTCAAGGAGCACCTACGGGAGGCTGCAACTCAAAACTGGCCCCTGTAAATATCCAAAAATGTCTCAGGTTTTTATCCTTTTTTCCGATATTCCCATTCTAAACACTCGTGCGAACCTTCCTGTGTCTCCCTGGCACTGCTGCCTATGTTAGAATTGCAATGACGATCGAATCCCGACAGGTAGCAGTATCGCCTACCTTTTGAACTGGGTCTGTCTTTCAGTACTGAGGTACCTCCGGCTGCAGGATTCCCCTCCCCCTCAAAGTGAATCAGCCGATCTGCTCGCCTGAAACCTATTGTTTCCCGTATTATAGCCATGCCCAATGCACAAGACAAATGGCAATCGTGATTGAAGGAATCTATGTTTTTCAATGTGTATATAATGTATATATTGGTGGGTGACAGCATCTGCTATTAGATATTAGTTGTAAGAGGACAGTATCAGTTACTATGTCTGGCTCCAGTGAGGCTGCAGATGAGGGCCTGTTATCAGCTGAGCTCTCAAGCAAGCCAAGGTCATTGTGTGCAGCGGCACTGGGCTCTCACATGGTGGTGTGGTCACATCGTTTAGTAATATCAACATCGCCGTTTGCTATAGTGATTTGGGTCAAAAGTACCATTGCCATAGTAACAGTCACGAGAGAGAGGTCGACATTGCGATACTTGAAGACGGTAAACTGTGGGGTCTTCAGGAGACTAGCCAGATTGAGACACGACGCACAGGCGAGCAGACGCGTTGATCAGAGACTTTGAGACCCCTCCTCACCCTCGCTGGGTGGGGGAGGGGAATATGCCACATCATCGCTAGCTTCGGCTAACAGGGGAGGTTTTGGCCGACGACGGGGCCCAGAGCCATTGGACTAATAGCATAAGAGACGGTGGAGAAAAATGAATTAAGACTGTTCAAGGACATTACAGAATTGGTTACATCTGGTACGAAGCTATGTTTATGAAAATAAACATGAGGATCTAAGGAAAGAGATCACGTTGCAGTGTTGTTTCTTCTGACTACAGATGTACTAACAGGGATTGATACAGTGTGAGACAGCTAATGAGATATCCAAGTAAAATGACACAACGCGGAGGCCAGTCACGGAACAGCAGGTGACGAGTGGATTAAATGATTAAAGGCTAGAAACACTGTTATCTAACACGATGGAACTACTGGGATTATTCATTTTGGAGTACCTTCTGACTAAGGTAAGGTCTATTTTTGGTCTATTTTACCGAACATAAAACATGCTTTTGTATTGATCACAGCGTCGTATTTTATCGAACCTAAAACATGCTTTTGGTAACAATCGCAGCTTCGTAAAACGACCCCCCCCCCCCATGATGATTTTGTGAAGAACCATCTATATATGGTATATACCTTTGATTTGGAAATACTATAGGTTTCAGGCGAGCAACCCGAACGATTTGCGCATATGCATACAACACGTCATATCTTGCAATCTATAAAAAAATACTGGATTATTTTGAAAAGGGGCGATGTTTAGCATGGAATAGCACACAAACGAAAGTATGTAGAAATTAACTGGTTTGTCAGTGTTGGACTATAAATAGTGCCTGTCAAATGAGCCATACTATTGTCTCCATAGCTATAATATAGAATATACGATGGGTCCGCAAACATCGTGAAAATTGTCAATAACGCTGGCGCCATTGAGTAAAGATGGGGAAACAGCGTGGCAGTCAATGAGTTAAGCATGGCCCTTGGTATCGGATTGCAGTATTTGGAAAATACTCATTACCATTACATGGCATACTGTACTCATTACCTATTGAGTTTTTGCCTGGTATGGGTCCAATAGCCCATCATTTCCCCAGACTCTTACTGTTCTATATTAGTGTCTAACTGGATGTGAAGGTGGTCAACATTCTGAGGCTGAGTACTGAGAGGAAATAAAAATGAAGATATTATATTAGTGCTGTCAATCGATTAAAATATTTAATCTGATTAATCGCATGATTGTCCATAGTTATCTCGTGATTAATCGCAAATTAATCACATATTCTTTTTTACCTTAAACGGATCTTTTTCAAGTTCCAAGTTTTAATACTCTTATCAACATGAGTCAACAAATGCTTGCTTTATGCAGCCATTTAAATTATTATTTTCTTTTAAGTTATTTTGTGCATCACTCTGTTTTGAATTTGATGCAAATTTGCAATGCATGAGGGTCATCCTTTTGTGTTAAAACAATGAATAAGTGTGCATGAAATAATAGGGGAAAGAAAACATTAGGAACTTGTTACATTCACCCACACAAGGGCTGAGTAATCACACACCCCCCCTCTCTCACAGACACACACACACTCTCCCAGCTCTCTTGCCCCTTCCTCATCTCTCTCACCCCCTCTCTCTCACCCCCTGTAGGGAGGGAGAAAGAAGGGAAGGAAATAATGAAAGGAGGAAAGTGTGAGGATTCGCCTGTTCCCTGAACTTTTCCCTGTCTACTCTCCCTCACCAGTCCCCACCCTTGCGATGATTTACTCTCCTCTACTCTTCACCAGCCCCCACCCTTGGACTACCTTCACGCAGCTGTCATAGTTTATGATTAGCGCCCCAGAGGGCTTTATATACCTGGACCTCCCTTCCAGTCCTGGTCGGGTCGTTCTGTATCTGTGTTCACTCTGTGTTCATGGAGTTCTGTACGTTACCATCCTGTACGTTACCATCACCTGCCGCATCTCCGGCGTGAGACGACGTGCCAGCCATCACCACATGTCGCCGTTTGCCTGGAGTGGGACACCGTCTTCGCTCTCTAATTCTCTACAGGAGGTTTTCCAGTGTTCCCACTCCAGACGTCAAGCCGGCGCGTCATCGCTCCCTATTTCCACGGGAGGATGGCGCCTCTTCGCCCCGGTCCCCTGGGACCCCTGTGTTCTGCGCTGCCCGTCTGCAGCATCCGAGGAGGATCTCCGTGCCAAGCCTGGAGTGGTGTTCCCACTCCAGACGTCAAGACGGCGCGCATCGCTCCCTATTTCCACGGGAGGATGGCGTCTCTTCGCCCCGGTCCCCTGGGACCCCTTTGTTCTGTGCTGCCCGTCTGCAGCACCCGAGGAGGAGGAAGAGGATCTCCGTGCCTGGAGTGGGACACCGCCTTCGCTCTCTAATTCTCTACGGGAGGTTGCCAGTGTTCCCACTCCAGACGTCAAGCCGGCGCGTCATCGCTCCCTATTTCCACGGGAGGATGGCGCCTCTTCCCCCCGGCCTCCGCTGTCGGGCCCCTGTCTCCGTACCAGGCCTCCGCCGTCGGGCCCCTGTCCCCGTGACAGGCCTCCGCCGTCGGGCCCCTGTCTCCGTGCCCGGCCCCCGCTGTCGGGCCCCTGTCTCCGTACCAGGCCTCCGCCGTCGGGCCCCTGTCCCCGTGACAGGCCTCCGCCGTCGGGCCCCTGCCTCCGTGCCCGGCCTCCGCTGTCGGGCCCCTGTCTCCGTGCCCGGCCTCCGCCGTCGGGCCCCTGTCCCCGTGACAGGCCTCCGCCGTCGGGCCCCTGCCTCCGTGCCCGGCCTCCGCTGTCGGGCCCCTGTCTCCGTGCCCGGCCCCCGCCGTCGGGCCCCTGTCCCCTTGCCAGGCCTCCGCCGTCGGAACCCTGTCCTCATCCCTGTAAGCAGCCCTGGCCCGTAGCCCTGGCCCTTAGCCTTTGTCCCTGACACTTAGCCCTGTCCCTTAGCCTGTTCGCCTCTTAAAGGCACAGTGCCGCATTTTCCAGTTTTCCTTGACTCTAGTGTTTTGTGTTCTCCCCTGTTCCCCTCTCCAGTGCCCCTGGTCCTAGTCCTTGACATTGAGCCCTGGCCCAGTCCCTTAGCCCTAGTCCCTTAGCCTGTTCGCCTCTTAAAGGCACAGTGCCGCATTTTCCAGTTTTCCTTGACTCTAGTGTTTTTGTGTTCTCCCATAAAGGGACTGTGCCGCCTTTGTTCTATAATAAAGATTTGCCCTGTTTTGGCTTACACTCATACCTGTCTTGTGTTGTGCGATTGGGGTCGGTTTCAAACCATAACAGAAAGAAAGAAAGAAAGAAAGAAAGAAAGAAAGAAAGAAAGAAAGAAAGAAAGAAAGAAAGAAAGAAAGAAAGAAAGAAAGAAAGAAAGAAAGAAAGAAAGAAAGAAAGAAAGAAAGAAAGAAAGAAAGAAAGAAAGAAAGAAAGAAAGAAGAAGAATGTTTATTATTAGTTATTGTTTAGCAAAATGTCACCGTTGGCAGCACTTTAAATGAGTTGTGTTTGAAGTGACAGCAGCATTAGGACAACAATACCCTCCATCTCCTTTATACGCAGGGATGTACGACACTCTACGCCTCACAAAGTTGTAATAAAACAAGACGGCTGTACAGTAACAGCTAATTGCTATCAGACAGAATGGTGCGGCTCTGGAATATTAGCCATAAATCTTTGTCATCTTTGTCATCAGCCCTCATAAAGATCATAGTCATTTATGAGTGTGTAGCTGCATCTCTCTCTCTCTCTCTCTCTCTCTCTCTCTCTCTCTCTCTCTCTCTCTCTCTCTCTCTCTCTCTCTCTCTCTCTCTCTCTCTCTCTCTCTCTCTCACACACACACACACACACACACACACACACACACACACACACACACACACACACACACACACACACACACACACACACACACACACACACACACACACACACACACACACACACACACACACACACACACACACACACACACACACACACACACTTTGAGTCAGAAACAAACATAGTATCAATGAGAGTATCAATAATACACCTGAGTGAGGTCTAGTTAATACATTATTTTTTTCTTTTTTCTAAAAAGTTAATCATGAGTTAAAAAAAATAGTGGCGTTAATAGAATCGGGCGTTAACGCATTAATACCGTGTTAACTTTGACAGCCTTAATATATATATATATATACATATATATATACAAACATAGTTGGTTGTTTTTTCAAACCGAGTGATAAGAGTTTCTGTGCAAAGGCTGATGGAATGCGGCAACAGCTGAAAATGTGTTTTAAATGAATATCAATGCTGTAAAATGATTATGTACACTGTTTGTACAAACTGGAGAAAATATCCCCTTCAGGGGGAAATATTTAGGAGCACACAAAGAAATGTAAGGGGCACAGTGAAACATGTTGATGTTTGTTTTTATAGTGCACCGTTTGGCTACAAGCTTTAGACTGCTCCGCTGTGAGCTGCCCCAGGGTAGCTTTAACTGTTCTGGGGCTTAGTTTGCAGCTTGTTCAGATTATTACTGTGACTTGTACATACAGGGATGGATGGTGATATTGAAGATGCAAAGCATGTTGGATATCCGTCTCCACCGTCTCATGGTAATTATTTTGATACACAAAAATTCTCTCACACTACCAATTGACAGTGCTTTTTGGGTGAATATAAGTCTAGGATGTTAGTTCCTTCTGCTGATTTTCACAGCATGTCTTTTTTGAAGGATCAGCAGCGGTTGGGTAAAAGATTACGGTAGGTTGTGATCTCGAGGTTGGGACAGGATACGAAAGTTGCAGTGAGCTTGTACTCCATTATTAAGAATGATCACTGTCACTGGCCGGTGGAAGAAAGAAAGCTGCTTTTCCATATTGAACACTAGGGCTGACCCCTATTAGTCGATTAGTCGACTAATCGGTCGAAAGGAGCCGTAGTCGACTGCCAACCTCTTAGTCGAAAAAAAAAAAAAAAAATGATTTATATATATTTTTTTTTATATAAATATTTTTTTATCATTCTTTCCAAAAGCAAAGAGGCCTAGAAGCGTGGCTAACGCTAATGGCACGCATACCAGAGGCTAACTGCCTAAGGAAACGGGCACAGAGGCACTGAAAGAGGATTTCACCCATCTAATGAACACACTAGACTAGACAAATATCAAGATGTATCCATCAGTGGACCAATTGCATGCTTTTGCAGAGGACAAGACACTTTCAGTCGACTCCTCAGACATTAAGCACCCCCACAGCCCAAATGGAATGATTTTTTTTTTTAAAGAAATTAAAAAAAATATATATATATTATACTTATTTTTTATTTATTTTTGTATTAGTCGACCAATAGTCGACTAACGGCAAATTTTGGCCATCATAGTCGACCATCCAAATCCTTAGTCGGGGACAGCCCTATTGAACACACAGAATACCATTTATATACAGTGCAACCTATAAGCAATCCCACACGGAGGCCGCTGCACCCACTTGAGTATGACGCAGCCGGTCCCGCTGGGAGGCGCTGTCCAGAACACCTGTATCCTGGTGCGTCTGCGAGGGGTGCTCTCTGTCACAGCGGGAGGGCAGTTGGTCATGAATTGGGTGTCGTCCTCGTCAATGATCTGGAGGTGAAGACAGGAAGGGGGAAAGGGCAGATGTTGTGTTAAACTATATACAAATATCAACCTGCTGTTAAGTTCTGAGTTGAACTGAATCAACTTCTCGTCTTGCCTGTTTTTGCCCAATGTCTGTAACACACCCCGACGACTCTCGCTCATTCGGTGCTAGCAGTGCCCTACATTGTGTGTGGTTAAAACAAATTGTGTCTAAATGACTGTGTTCTCCCTTTGTTTTGTTTGTTCAATTGATCTATTTCTCATCATATTGTGTCTGTGCATGTCTTCCTTGTTACTGTATAACCGTTTGTATGTAAAGCACTTATGTCTGTAATTTAAGGCGCTATAATGTATTGGCACTGAACCATCCATCAGTTGTAGTATCCAGTTCTCAGTCTACTCTCATTGCCAAAGAACCATCTGAATCTCATATTGAGAAAACAAATAAATAAATATAAAAAGGAATTATTCTTTAAAGTAGATATTAGGGCTGCTCGATTATGGCAAAGATTTTAATCATGATTATTTTTTATTTGATAAACACGATTAATAAAGACAGAAACCCACGCAAACACAGGGAGAACATGCAAACTCCACACAGAAAGGCCCCCTGCTGGGGTTCGAACACGTTAGAAAACACCGCTCTCTGTGGTTTACTTTAGAAAACACAGCTCCCTGGTTTAGAAAACACCGCTCTCTGGTTTAGAAAACACCGCTCTCTGTAGTTTAGAAAACACCGCTCTCTGGTTTAGAAAACACCGCTCTCTCTGGTTTAGAAAACACTGCTCTCTCTGGTTTAGAAAACACTGCTCTCTCTGGTTTAGAAAACACTGCTCTCTCTGGTTTAGAAAACACTGCTCTCTGGTTTAGAAAACACTGCTCTCTCTGGTTTAGAAAACACCGCTCTCTGGTTTAGAAAACACCGCTCTCTGGTTTAGAAAACACTGCTCTCTCTGGTTTAGAAAACACTGCTCTCTCTGGTTTAGAAAACACTGCTCTCTGGTTTAGAAAACACTGCTCTCTGGTTTAGAAAACACTGCTCTCTGGTTTAGAAAACACCGCTCTCTCTGGTTTAGAAAACACTGCTCTCTGGTTTAGAAAACACCACTCTCTCTGGTTTAGAAAACACTGCTCTCTCTGGTTTAGAAAACACTGCTCTCTGGTTTAGAAAACACCGCTCTCTCTGGTTTAGAAAACACTGCTCTCTGGTTTAGAAAACACTGCTCTCTCTGGTTTAGAAAACACCGCTCTCTGGTTTAGAAAACACCGCTCTCTCTGGTTTAGAAAACACCGCTCTCTCTGGTTTAGAAAACACTGCTCTCTGGTTTAGAAAACACCGCTCTCTGGTTTAGAAAACACCGCTCTCTCTGGTTTAGAAAACACCACTCTCTCTGGTTTAGAAAACACCGCTCTCTGTGGTTTAGAAAACACTGCTCTCTGGTTTAGAAAACACTGCTCTCTCTGGTTTAGAAAACACTGCTCTCTGTAGAGCTGCCACGATAACCGCATTACCGCGGTATCGCTGTTGCATCACGCTCACCGCAGAGTTAGGCTGAATACCGCGTCACCGCTGTTTTTTATCATAATAATAAAGTTGGCTTGCGGCTTGCGGCTCTGCAGATATACCCTACTCGGTTCCAAGCGACCCTATTGGGTAGAAGTGGTACCAGAAAAGTCATGTGAAACATTGCAGACCACTGACTGGTCAGAAGAGAGACGCGTCACACTTTGTAGCCTCTAGTCTGAACAAAAACAGAACGCCGCGCCGCCATCTTTACTGCCTCGCTAAGGATGCATTTCATTCAGGATTTGTTTGCGACAGAACCAAGTGCAATAAACAAAAGAATGGATTCACTGTGTATTCTGCCTTATTTATTGATGAAACAAAACCGACATCAACCCAATTTACCGCGGAGAGTTTAGTGTCACAACAAGATCGCTGATGTGTTAAGTTTGTTGTTGTTATTAGCCTAATAGTACTACCGTCAGCCGATATACACGAGAGGTAACGTTAAACCCGGGTTTGCTTGGTAGAATACACAATGAGAGGTAACGTTAGCTTTGGCAGAATAGACGCAACGAGAGTCTGGTTAATGTTGTTATTGATTGATTGATTGATTGAAACTGTGTTAAACTCTGGCTTGCTGCAAGCCCTCGGACATCTATGCCCACGGAGCTTTCAGTGTACACAAGCGAGCGGCCCCGCCTGCATCCCCACACCGAGACAAATGGAGTAGTACCTGGCTGCAGTGGAAAAGGAACGAAGTACCAGGTGCCTAAAGCGGGTCGAGTCGAGTAGGTACTATGCAGTGGAAAAGCGCCATTAGACTAGAGGCAGGCTATAAGAGTAGACTACTAAAAAAAAAAAAAATCATTCAATTTTTTTTTGTTTTTTTGTGCGCACTGTGCGGTAATAACCGCGGCGGTAGGAAATATTTCGCAAATTCGTGCGGTAAGGAAAATATCAATACCGCGGCAGCTCTAGCTCTCTGGTTTAGAAAACACCGCTCTCTCTGGTTTAGAAAACACTGCTCTCTCTCTGGTTTAGAAAACACTGCTCTCTGGTTTAGAAAACACTGCTCTCTGGTTTAGAAAACACTGCTCTCTGGTTTAGAAAACACTGCTCTCTGGTTTAGAAAACACCACTCTCTCTGGTTTAGAAAACACTGCTCTCTCTGGTTTAGGAAACACTGCTCTCTCTGGTTTAGAAAACACCACTCTCTCTGGTTTAGAAAACACCGCTCTCTCTGGTTTAGAAAACACTGCTCTCTGGTTTAGAAAACACTGCTCTCTCTGGTTTAGAAAACACTGCTCTCTGGTTTAGAAAACACTGCTCTCTGGTTTAGAAAACACCACTCTCTCTGGTTTAGAAAACACTGCTCTCTGGTTTAGAAAACACTGCTCTCTCTGGTTTAGAAAACACTGCTCTCTGGTTTAGAAAACACCGCTCTCTCTGGTTTAGAAAACACACTGCTCTCTCTGGTTTAGAAAACACTGCTCTCTGGTTTAGAAAACACCACTCTCTCTGGTTTAGAAAACACTGCTCTCTGGTTTAGAAAACACCGCTCTCTGGTTTAGAAAACACTGCTCTCTGGTTTAGAAAACACCGCTCTCTCTGGTTTAGAAAACACTGCTCTCTGGTTTAGAAAAACACCGCTCTCTCTGGTTTAGAAAACACTGCTCTCTCTGGTTTAGAAAACACCGCTCTCTGGTTTAGAAAACACCGCTCTCTGGTTTAGAAAACACTGCTCTCTCTGGTTTAGAAAACACCGCTCTCTCTGGTTTAGAAAACACCACTCTCTCTGGTTTAGAAAACACTGCTCTCTGGGTTAGAAAACACTGCTCTCTGGTTTAGAAAACACTGCTCTCTCTGGTTTAGAAAACACTGCTCTCTCTGGTTTAGAAAACACTGCTCTCTCTGGTTTAGAAAACACCGCTCTCTGGTTTAGAAAACACCGCTCTCTGGTTTAGGAAACACTGCTCTCTCTGGTTTAGAAAACACCGCTCTCTGGTTTAGAAAACACTGCTCTCTCTGGTTTAGAAAACACAGCTCTCTCTGGTTTAGAAAACACTGCTCTCTGGTTTAGAAAACACTGCTCTCTGTGGTTTAGAAAACACTGCTCTCTGGTTTAGAAATCACCGCTCTCTCTGGTTTAGAAAACACAGCTCTCTGGTTTAGAAAACACCACTCTCTCTGGTTTAGAAAACACCGCTCTCTGGTTTAGAAAACACTGCTCTCTGGTTTAGAAAACACCGCTCTCTGGTTTAGAAAACACTGCTCTCTCTGGTTTAGAAAACACCACTCTCTCTGGTTTAGAAAACACTGCTCTCTGGTTTAGAAAACACCGCTCTCTCTGGTTTAGAAAACACCGCTCTCTGGTTTAGAAAACACCGCTCTCTCTGGTTTAGAAAACACTGCTCTCTCTGGTTTAGAAAACACTGCTCTCTCTGGTTTAGAAAACACCGCTCTCTCTGGTTTAGAAAACACCGCTCTCTGTGGTTTAGAAAACACCGCTCTCTGGTTTAGAAAACACTGCTCTCTGGTTTAGAAAACACTGCTCTCTGGTTTAGAAAACACCGCTCTCTGGTTTAGAAAACACCGCTCTCTCTGGTTTAGAAAACACCGCTCTCTCTGGTTTAGAAAACACTGCTCTCTCTGGTTTAGAAAACACCGCTCTCTCTGGTTTAGAAAACACCGCTCTCTGTGGTTTAGAAAACACTGCTCTCTGGTTTAGAAAACACTGCTCTCTCTGGTTTAGAAAACATCGCTCTCTCTGGTTTAGAAACACCGCTCTCTCTGGTTTAGAAAACACTGCTCTCTCTGGTTTAGAAAACACTGCTCTCTGGTTTAGAAAACACCACTCTCTCTGGTTTAGAAAACACCGCTCTCTCTGGTTTAGAAAACACCGCTCTCTCTGGTTTAGAAAACACTGCTCTCTCTGGTTTAGAAAACACTGCTCTCTGGTTTAGAAAACACCACTCTCTCTGGTTTAGAAAACACCGCTCTCTGGTTTAGAAAACACCGCTCTCTGGTTTAGAAAACACCGCTCTCTGGTTTAGAAAACACCGCTCTCTGTTTAGAAAACACTGCTCTCTGGTTTAGAAAACACCGCTCTCTCTGGTTTAGAAAACACCGCTCTCTCTGGTTTAGAAAACACTGATCTCTGGTTTAGAAAACACCACTCTCTCTGGTTTAGAAAACACCGCTCTCTCTGGTTTAGAAAACACCGCTCTCTCTGGTTTAGAAAACACTGCTCTCTGGTTTAGAAAACACTGCTCTCTGGTTTAGAAAACATCGCTCTCTCTGGTTTAGAAAACACTGCTCTCTCTGGTTTAGAAAACACTGCTCTCTCTGGTTTAGAAAACACTGCTCTCTGTGGTTTAGAAAACACCGCTCTCTGGTTTAGAAAACACTGCTCTCTGGTTTAGAAAACACTGCTCTCTGGTTTAGAAAACACTGCTCTCTGGTTTAGAAAACACTGCTCTCTCTGGTTTAGAAAACACTGCTCTCTCTGGTTTAGAAAACACTGCTCTCTGGTTTAGAAAACACCGCTCTCTGGTTTAGAAAACACCGCTCTCTCTGGTTTAGAAAACACTGCTCTCTGGTTTAGAAAACACCGCTCTCTGGTTTATAAAACACTGCTCTCTGGTTTAGAAAACACTGCTCTCTGGTTTAGAAAACACCGCTCTCTGTGGTTTAGAAAACACTGCTCTCTGTGGTTTAGAAAACACCGCTCTCTGGTTTAGAAAACACCGCTCTCTCTGGTTTAGAAAACACCGCTCTCTCTGGTTTAGAAAACACTGCTCTATGTGGTTTAGAAAACACCGCTCTCTCTGGTTTATAAAACACTGCTCTCTGTGGTTTAGAAAACACCGCTCTCTGTGGTTTAGAAAACACTGCTCTCTGGTTTAGAAAACACCGCTCTCTCTGGTTTAGAAAACACCGCTCTCTCTGGTTTAGAAAACACCGCTCTCTGTGGTTTAGAAAACACTGCCTCTGGTTTAGAAAACACCGCTCTCTCTGGTTTAGAAAACACCGCTCTCTCTGGTTTAGAAAACACCGCTCTCTGTGGTTTCCCCTGGAGCTGCGTCGCGTCACAGAATTTGCCTTAAGCCCAAAGCAAAGTTGAGCAGAAGGACAATTGGTCCCTAAGTGAGGCTGGAACTAATAACATCTCTGTGTATTTAAGACAAGTCCAGCCGAGTCCCCCTCTGCACTAGCGCCTCATCACACGTTGTAAAGAAACACTCACATTATGCAAACACATATATGCTCACACACACACATGCACGCACACACGCACGCACACACACATGCACACACACACACACACACACACACACACACACACACACACACACACACACACACACACACACCTCTCTACTCTGTACCTCAGTACACACGTCCCCAAGCTTCATTATTCACACAGCAGTTTAATTCTGTTTCCCAAGGATGGAGGATTTGTCATTCACAGACATGAACAACTGACAGAGAGAGAGGGAGGGAGAGAGAGGGGGGGGCAGACAGAAAACAGACAGAGAGGGAGGGAAGGAGGGAGAGGAAGAGAGAGAGAGGGAGGAAAGGAAAGAGGGAGAGAGAGATGGAGATAGGGATAGAGGGAGAGAAGGAAAAAGGAAGGAGGGAGGGAAAGAGGGAGAAGGGAGGGAGGGAAGGAGAGAGGGAGAAGGGGAGGGAGGGAGGAAGGGAATGAAGGAGGAAGGGAATGAAGGAGGTAGGGAGGAAGGAATGGAGGGAAGGGGAGAGGGAGGGAATGGGAGAGGGAGGGAAAGAGATAGGAAGTGAGGGGGGAGGGAGGGAGGGAGGGAGGGTACATGGATGTGATGCTGTGAGACAGATACAGAGATAAATATAGACCAGGGCAAAGATATGACAAGTTGAAAAGAAAACAAACTTAAAAAAGAAAACAAACCTGACATCAAGATCAAAACTAAATACCACATGATTTCTAGAGTATCTGCCTGATTACCCCAATGGATTTTATTTACATTCACAAGGTCCCGATTCAAACACAACAAATTGGGACTGGGGTGTCATGAAGAGCGCTATATAAATCCAATCCATTATTATTATTATTATTATTATTATTATTATTATTATTATTATTATTATTATTATTAAATTAGTCTTGATATTGATTCAATTAGGCTTAAAGGGGAGATGAAGCATAGCGATACACACATAGTCATAGCATCAAATTAGTATTTAGATAAACCACAGAAAAAATCACGTTATAAAAATAAGGCGTTTCTAAGAAAAAACTATTTGTAATGTCCATTTATGTAGCATTTATGAACATGTGCGCCGCCATTTTGT
>NC_140170.1:46809239-46868374 GCF_963971535.1 Notolepis coatsorum | reverse complement strand
CGTTTTCCCCTTTTTAATCTGAGTATGGGCTGTTTACGACACTCTATGCCTCACAAAGTTGTAATAAAACAAGACGGCTGTACAGTAACAGCTAATTGCTATCAGACAGAACGGTGCGGCTCTGGAATATTAGCCATAAATCTTTGTCATCTTTGTCATCAGCCTCATAAAGATCATAGTCATTTATGAGTGTGTAGCTGCATCTCTCTCTCTCTCTCTCTCTCTCTCTCTCTCTCTCTCTCTCTCTCTCTCTCTCTCTCTCTCTCTCTCTCTCTCTCTCTCTCTCTCTCTCTCTCGCTCTCTCTCTCTCTCTCTCTCTCTCTCTGTGTGTAACGTCTCCAGAACCGGAGGCGGACACGCCCAAATCAAGGTGTAGACAGACACACGAGAATGGTGAACTGTATACGTCACACCCAACAACGAGGATTTATTTTCTCTTTTCATGCGATACCACTCTTAACACAATCCCTTAAATGTTCAAAGAGGTCACATCTCTTAAAGGAACACGCCAACTTTTTGGAAATTAGCTTATTTGCCATCTACCCTGGAGTTAGACAAGCAGATACATACCCTTTTCTTCTCTGTGCATGCATTAGGCGTAGGGAACAGTCGCACTGTTAGCCTAACTTAGCGGTGGTTCTGAGTATATATCTGCTTAGAAAAAAAATACACAGGTCACAACATGTTTACAGGAACGTTTTGGAGTTGTATTTTGTGACTGTTGGGAACTAGGCTACACTGGCACACCTACTTCCAGTGAATGGCGCTAAGCTAGGCTAACGATGCGGCTGTACCCTATAGCCTAATGCATGCACAGAGAAGAAAAGGGTATGTATTTGCTTGTCTAACTCCAGGGTAGATGGCAAATAAGATAATTTCCCAAAAATGTGGTGTGTTCCTCTAAGGGAACCGACATTATCCCAAAGACAACCAATATAATGGGTGGGCGGCTACGTGGCGCAGTGGGCAAGGCGCTCGCAACGAATGCTGGAGACTGGGCTCGGCATCCTGTTCGAGCCCCGCTCTCCACATTGCTTTCAGTTTAGCTGGTCGTCCACAGTAATACACATTGGCCGTATTACGGGGAGGGAAACTGAAGGGTGGGATCGGGCGTTGTGGACAGCGACTCCTACAGGTCGGTTGGTGCGCCTCCGCAGTAGAATCAGGAAGCGACGGGGGCGAGGCCCCTCCAAAGCCCAGACCCCCGACGCTGAAAGATCGAGCCGCGCAGGTGAAAAAAAGATGCGACTGCTGTTACCTAGAGTATCGGAGGGACTCGTGCATGTATGACTTAGTCCACATTGCAGCCGGCTGTGGGAGGCAAGAAACAACGTTCGAAGACAGGGGAGGGTTGAATTGGACGATATGAAAATTGGGATGGGAGAAAAATAGAAAATGGGAGAAAAAGTGGATAAAAAAAAAGACAACCAATATAATGACCAGTGATGCCACTAACGCGTTACTAAGTAACGCGTTACTGTAATCTGATTACTTTTCCCCGAAAATAGTAATCTAACGGGTTAATCTTTACAAGCCAGTAATCTGATTGCAGTTACTTGTCCAAGTGGCTGTGCGTTACTATTTCGTTACTATCTCATCATAATGCAGGCGGAATGCAGTATTTTCTTTCGTTTTCGACAGTCAAAAATACGTTTGAAGCTGTTTTCCTTGTATTGGGGAGTGACGTCACAGCACGCAACCTCACGGAGTTGTACCATGCTGGTGGGCGCGGCTGTTATTGTTATTATCAGGCTGACCTAAACATAGCGAGCTAGCAGGGAGACGCTCACACTGGTAACGCTTTCTTGCACTGGAAGTTCAATCACTAGTCTACTACTTAACGTTTGTGTCAGCTAAGCCGGGTAAAAAAAACATTCACTATGCTGCGGAGGAAACAAAATACTGTCTACCGCATCTGGAATATACAGCACAGCACGACCAAACGGATAGAAGCCGAAGCATCGACTTCTACAGGACTCGGAGGTGCACCAGCCAAACAGCAAAAGCTGGATTACTTTACTGGATTTAAACTTTACTACCCACACTTGAAGTGCGCACTCTGAAGGACACCCTGCAGGACACGACTGCAGGCCTTCCAGATGCCATAGTGCAGGTATGTTCCACCTTTGAGTTAAACATATTTTGCATTGCACTATTCATGAACATGGAACACCATACTGCAGTATGTAGGTTGTCAGTAGCACACAATAATAAATAATAATAATAATAATAATAATAATAATAATAATAATAATAATAATAATAATAATAATAATAATAATAATAATAATAATAATAATAATAGCATAGGAGGAGCAGTACCGTTTAATAGACTGTTTTTTAAGAGCATGAGCTTCAGATACTGGATAGACCTTCAAACATAAAGAACATTTTCTTGAAGTATAACACTCCAACCCATCAAGTGCTCCTGTGGAACGGCTTTTTAGTCTGGGAGGGTTGGTGCTCACGCCTAGAAGGAACAGACTTTCTGACAAGAGGTTTGAGAAGATTCTGTTACTGAGATATAATCACTGGTTTACTCACCCCTCTCCCCTGTTTCACTAGGAACATTAGAACCATATCTGAATAGGGCAGGCCTCAAAGGTAGGCTACATATCAGCCTACATGTGGTGTTATTGACCATTTATCTTTTGTGAAATCTATAGATCTATAGATAGGCCTACCTGCCCTATTAGTACATTTTACTCAAACTGAGTACATTTTACTAAATTTTTTTTTGTCATTCTTATGTTGTGGCAGCAGCAGGGGGGACGATTTCGTAACCTAGTTACTTTCAAAGTAACTAAGTTACTCTGATAATCAAGTAATCAGTAAAGTAACTAAGATTACTTTTTAAAGGAGTAATCAGTAATCAGTAATCAGATTACTTTTACAAGTAATCTGTGGCATCACTGATAATGACACATACTCTCTATCTGTCTATTAGAGCCATCATCTTTACAATCCACCCAATGTCGTGTTATGATCCCCTGAGAGGTGCAAACCCCCAGGTTGAGAACCACTTGTTAAAAACACTTGACTGAACACCATGTATTTACCATGGTGAAGTTCATATCGTCATCAGTACAGTGGCGTAGGGGAGGCCCCCGCACCCCCGCGGTGCGGGGGAGCCCCGGAACTTAGGGGGCCCGCCCCTTCCTGCTATGTTGCTAGGCACCCCGTCCCCGTCATGTGTACGCTGTAGTACAACAGTGTATCATTATAATTATTTGCTCACCTGCGATAGGGCTAGCCGGCTGATAACTAATCTTCATTGGCAGGCTGGGCAGCGTTCAAAACAAAGCGGGAAGCGCCAGTAAAAATGAAGCGCAAATACCCAAGCGGTGCTCAGAAAAACAAGATGAGAGCGAAAGCCGAACAGAAGACGGCAAAGCTACTGTACCAAAAAGAACATCATTGGTCCAGCAGGCAGCAAAGGTAGACTGACTCTAACGTTACTGAAGATGCATCGGCAGTAAGCTCCCCACCCAGCCCGGCCACCGCTAGCAACCCCCCGGTAAGGTTCCGAGTCCAGGCAGACAGCAGACATGCAGCCCAGCCAGCCACGCTACAGCCGACCAGACAGGTTAGAATAATAGAAAGTTGTATTCGCCATAACCAGTATGAGTAGGCTACAGGTTACATTGGAATTGGAATCTAATCCGTAAATGTTTTAGTACATGGTTTAAATTGTGTGCATAACGCGCCATAAGTTCTATAGATAAGAAATGACCATTATCTATATCACCTATTTTCTCTCACTGACTCCGGAAAGCAGAGTTGCGAGAGGACAGTGTTAGTGTACTAACATCAGTTATTCTGGTCCAAAACCCCAACTCTCTCGTAAAACTATCAGATGATATTTGCGCGTCAATGGTCAGATTATGTTTCCGCCACCACGTATTATAAACGACACATGCTGCCAAATGAGAGCGAGAGAATTCGTGTTCTTTAATCTTTTTAGAGAGACCCTGCCAATAATTTATTCCGCATGCTTGGTGGAGTTGATGGGCAGCCGGTCTGTCACCGAACAGCCAGCACAAAATTATGTTGTGTCTGTCCACTATGTTTGTTACTTTTGTTATTTTCCCCCCTATGTAAAGCGACCTTGGGTCTTTTGAAAGGCGCTATATAAAATGAAGCTATTATTATTATTATTATTATTATTATTATTATTATTATTATTATTATTATTATTATTATTATTATTATTATTATTATTATTATTATTATTATTATTATTAACGTTTCTAGTATTGAGAGCCGACGCACGCGCAGTCTAGATTTAAAGAGTGTTGGACTTTGCGCAGAAGAATGCCAGGAGACGTGCTCGTATAAAATAATAGGCCTACGACAATAGAAAGCAGCTCCTGACTGCATCCTCTACTATGTAGCCCAGGGGTCAGCAACCTTTTTGACATGGAGTGCCTGTTTGAAATATAGTTGTAACTAGTGTGCCTCAACAATATTCCATGCATCGTACATTTTTTTTCTCATAATCAGGTCTTTTTAATGATAATTTTTACATTATTACATCATTATTGTTATTGTTATTATTAACAATATTATTATGATGGTTGTATCAACCCTAAATCTGAGTTGGGGGGGGGGGGGAATGCAATGCAGACAAACAGCTGCATACAGTGCGACCATTTCACTCACATTTGCCCATTGATTTTTGGACACATCACACACCATCGGTGTGTGTACTGTACGTGTGCTGTCATAGCTCCACCTACAGGCCTAATGGAGAACACCAGGAGAACACCAGGATGCAAATGGAGGGTGAATGTGAGGTATATCGTGTAAATAAGTTTTGATTGATCGCAAGACTACACTGTAAAAAAATAAATAATAATAAGTTACCAGAACTTAAAAATATCGAGTTCAGTTACTGTGCATTAAGGTTTTCAGTTTTCAACCAATAATAAGTTAACAGAAAAATAAGTACACAACCACATTATTTCAACCTAACAAAACTATGTTTATTGTCATTGTTTTAAGAACACAAGTTGACTTGGTAATACTCACATTTTGAGAAAAAAAAATGGCTTTTAACATGTGAATGTTCAATGAAATAGAAAAATAAATAATAAAATTTGTTGATTAATCCCACTGGTCACAATGGTGACCGTAATAATGTTTTTGTTATAAGGCTCTGAAAATGTTACTGAATGATGTAGCAATGTATTTCCAGCTAAATTGAAAATATTTCACTATAATATTTCAAAGCAAAAAAAAAAAAAAAAAAAAATTATAATATTTTTTTTAATTTTTAATTTTTTTTAATGATGCCCCCTGTGCCTATGAAAATGCCCCTGCGTGCCTATGCAGGCACGTGTGCCTAGGGTTGCCTACCCCTGATGTAGCCTATAGGATGTGTTTTGTTTGTTTTTTGTAGGCTACTTTTCTTTTATACAGAATTATGTTATGTGAACCGTTCCGCTGTGTGAACTCAAATTATGATATGGCTATAACGTTCTACAATACCGTCATGTTACAAAAAATACAAAGCCACTTGTATTTGTCAATGAATGATGCCTGAAAAAATAAACATTTAAAAAAAAGCTTTACGTGGCCGCGATGTCTATCCCATGTCACTTTATTATTGATAAAGTGTGGGCGGGGCCCCATGGTCCGACCCGTGGGGGAGCCCCGAAATATTGCGCAACGCCACTGCAAGCAATTTTTAGAACTGAAGGTCTGTTGACTTCTAGGAAGTTCTGTCTGTCTATCTGTCCTGTCTTTCACATAATTCGAGAAGCGTTCACTCGATCGACTTCATGCTCGGTGGGTGTATTGCTGAGGACCCATGAGAGTGCAGTGTCAAATGTGGTGCCGGTTGGCCAGATGGTGGCATTTGAATAATCAACGATGATTATCGGTATCAAAAGATCCAATAACCCAGCCTTACTTCCCAGGGTCGACCTCTCCCTCCAACTCATAACTTGTGTGCCTGGCAGCGTTACTGTTACAAAGGGTCAGATTAAACCGAATATATATATTTATTACTTGAGATATATTGTATAATATTTGTATATCGTCTGATATCCCTTGTATATTCTTTGTATATATACACGGAATATCCCTTTACCTAGGTACAGGCCAGACCATAATATTCGTTCTCCTATTGGACAGTGACCCCTAGGCGCCAACGGCCATACCCCCAATGGCAAGTTCAAAGCTACCGCTAAGACATGTCTCAACATGTCCAGGTTTGCGCAGTAATACGAGACAGAACTGAGGTTGGCACTAGATTATTCACCTTACGTATAAATACGTCGCAGGTGGATACAGAAGCACTTAGCCTAAAACCTGGTTGACCCAAAACGTTGAAGCCTTCACCACGATACAACGTGCCGTGAAGTGGGCCCCTTTTGCCCCTAAATAGAGCCTTGAGAACCGCGTGCGAATAGATAGCTAAAGTGTCAGAGTTTAACGCTGTATCGTCGAGTTCGACTTATTCTATTGTAAAGTAATAGTCTATTATTTATAGTGTATCGTGCGGCTACCGTTCTACAGTGACCAGCATTACCACCGGTTCGTCGTACCGAGCTAGTGCACTTATCCAGGCTGGGCGGCCTAAACTCGTGCCACCATCCGAGGAGTCCTAGACGAGAACCGTTGGATATGTACACCGGAGAACCTACACCGGCGAATGCAGAGCCTTTTCCAGCTGAATTATATTGCTTTGGTACTGTGGCTGCTGGAGCAGAGAACCGTCTACCCCACTGCTGTGTGGGATCTACCCTGTGAGGAGCACCATCGAGCCCGCCTCTAGGACCCACAGAGGCTGGCTAGCTTTCCTCCATGCTGTCTTGCATACCAGAGTATAGCTGTTGCTTTGTCTACGGACCAAAGGATTATTGCACTGTCTCCTGTATCTGGAGTCTCTTTATTCCTCGTTGATCCAGACTTTGCTCCCGACCATTCCTCTCCCCTGCTGGCTTACAACCGGAGGGAACCCCCTTAGTATCTCCAGCTGACTACGAGTGTGCCTTATGTAATTCTTATGCTACAGGTGGTGTCAGTTATACCCATCTTATGATGCTCATGGACTTACGCTCTTGACCTACTTAAGTGTTCTTCGCCATATAAGCGCAATTCATAATTCTCAATATTGTAACCTATTGTTGCTGCTCTAATAATAAATACTTCCAAATAGAACTTTCTTTGTTAAGCCGTATTCTTGTGTGGGTGTTCACCAGAGATACCGTGTACTGTATGGCCAGTAATTAAAGTACATAACTAAGTAGTGGTTTAATGATACCATACTCTCAATACAGTCAGGGAATTGTACCCCTCAGTTACAATTGGTCCTTCGAGCCGGAGGAATATCAGTGTAATATCTAAATATAATATTGATATTAACCATGGCCAGCGGTGAACACTCCACAAACGGCTCTCCTAAGCTAGAACGCCCCCAGCGCAGACGTCAGCCACCTCCTTACCTAGCGGACTACGCTGCCAGTCTAATACCTAGCTTTATACAGACGTTAAATGCGGGAAAAGCGGATAGTAAAAGCATGTCAAACCCTACCGACCAGGCGACCTTGCCAGTAGAGACCCTAGTGGGTTCTAACGTAACTGACCAAGCTCACGGGGGGGACCAGGAGGGACATGACATGACTATACCCCCCGACAACGGCAACGGGACGGTCCCCGGAGAGCTCCAGGATAAAGAAAGCGCTCCAGGGACGGAACCCGACCCACTACCAGAAGAGAAGCGCGCCCAGGAGATAGACCTCCTCGGAGCGCGCCAGGAGAACGGATCTCCAACGAGCACTGTCAGAAGCCGATCACCTCCATCAGTGTCTTCCCCCAGCGAGGCGGACAAGATGCTGGCGCAGGCATTCATCGCCACCCTGGCAGCCTCCACTGAACGCGATCGACTCCAAGCACAGACGCTTAGCGAGCGCAAACATTCTTCCATGGAACAAGAGCGCCTCCGGGCGCAACAGCTAAGTGAGCGCGAACACTCTACCATGGAAAGAGAACGCCTGCAGGCTCAACAACTGAGTGAGCGCGAACAATCTGCAGACCAAAGAGAGCGCCTTCACGCGCAACTCCAAGCGCAAGCCCTTAGTGAACGCGAACACTCTGCAACCCAGCGAGAGCGCTTCCAGGCGCAGCAAAGGAGTGAAGACGACCGCATACGCCTGGAGACCAGACGCCTCCAGACGGAAGAGAATATTGAAAGAGACCGCGCCGATGCCCAGCGCGCCGCCGCCGATGCACAGCGCGACGCCGCCAATGCACAGCGCGACGCAGCCCAAGCCCAGCGCGAAGCAGAGCGCGACCTCGCTCACATCAAGCGCAAAGCAGAGCGCGACCGGCTACAAGCGCAGATAATGGAGCAATTGATTGCCAGGGCGACACCCCCTCTCTCCGCACGGAGCTCCAGGGCATCGTCACGACAAGGGTCTAGGGCGCCTTCCCCTACCCGACCAAGTGACCCGGAGCCCGGCCAACAGAAAGAGCCTATCCACGTCTCCGAACCCCCTCCCCGACCGGTCCATGCGAGACCCAGCAATCGGGAAGAACCGGCCTATGCCGCCGAGAGACTGAATAGACGACTCCAAGATCTAGAAGACCTAGCAGAGGAAGAGGAAGAGGAGGAAGGTCAAGCCCACCAGCAGCATCGTACTCCACAGGACCAGGAGGTCAAGTACAGCCCAGACTTTACCCCCGAGGCCCTGCGTTACAGACCCCCGACTCAACTCAAGGGTGAGTTTGACGCACAGCCAGCCCCGAGGAACAGCACCTGGGTACCCGGGCTTTGGTACCCACCAAGTACCAGCCCACGACGACACGTACGGGGAGACTCGCCCAGGAGGCCTCTCCCCCAACGCTCACCGATGTGCCAGCCATCCATGGCATCGTACCTTGGCACACCGACGTTCCCGGATTTTACGCACGAGGACAGAGCACAGTACACGGGATTACGGATGTGCTTAGAGACTATAATGTCCGACGTCCCTGATGAGTCGTACAAATATGCTATCCTCCTCAAGCACCTGAAGGTGCCCAGAGCGCATAATATAGCGCTGGCATATTCCAACTCAAGTACCCCATACACCGCGGCTCTAGTAGCCCTCGACCAGCGTTATGGACGCATATGGGACTACGTGATACAAGAGATAAGGAATATTGACCGTCTCCCCCCAGCCACAGACAATCGCTCATTGGATGACCTCTCTATCAAGGTACAATCCCTGGTAGGGATGCTGGGGTCCCAAAAGGAAAAAGGTAGACACGAACTGTATGCTAACTCTAATGTAGAAAGGATATTAGAGAAGCTCCCTCCCGCACGACAAGAGCGCTTCAGGCGGCAAAGAGACCACCGTGATCCCGACGGTCCCGAGCCATCCCTCCTAGACCTGGCCGACTTCCTCGCGAGAGAAGTCAGCAGCCTAAGACTGGATACGTTCATGCGGAGTGGACCAAGCCCCAGAGATGGACCTCGGAGATCCAACGATAACCGCAGGCTGGTGACCGTCATGCACCAAGCCGAATCAGTACCGCGGAACAAGAACCACAACACCCCCTCGACGAAAGAGAAGTGGAAGATTGTATGCCAGTACTGCGAGAAAGAACATTGGCTGTCACAATGTGACACTTTCAAGAAGATGACCGCCGACGAGGTGAGTCAATGGATAAAGTCCAACCGCCGCTGTTACCGCTGTGCGCGCAGCCATATGGCAGCCGAGTGCCTCTTGAAGAAGAGGTGTAGCCGGTGTGACGGCGACCACTTGGACGTCTTGCATGACAGCAACAGGAAGAAACTCGCACCCCCAAGCAGCACCAGAGTAAGCGTCATGTATATTGACCCCGCCAGCAGCGGGAGCTCCCGAGTGCTCTTGAAAGTGGTCCGAGTGACATTAAGCTACGAGGACAAGGTCATGGACACTTACGCAGTCCTTGACGACGGGTCAGAGAAGACTCTCCTCCTCGCATCCGCTGCAGCCCAGCTG
Organism: Notolepis coatsorum; assembly: GCF_963971535.1. Classification (NCBI taxonomy): domain Eukaryota; kingdom Metazoa; phylum Chordata; class Actinopteri; order Aulopiformes; family Paralepididae; genus Notolepis; species Notolepis coatsorum. The sequence continues at coordinate 46,858,400 of NC_140170.1, read as the reverse complement.
GGTCTGCGGGGGAGCGAAGAAACGATGACAATTCGTACTATAAGAAGAGACCTGAAGACAATAAAGGGTGAAAACGTCTCCTTCACTATCGCAGCAAGCGGGCAGCCAGAGAGGCGGTATAGGATCACTAACGCTTTCACCAGCCAAGACATAGGCCTGTCGCGGTACACCTACCCCATCTCCAAGCTGATGGAAAAATACGTGCACCTGCGTCAACTACCTATACCGCTCATCGACGGCGCCACCCCGACCCTGCTCATAGGATCCGACCACGCACACCTCATCGTCCCAACGGACCGGGTCCACATCGGGCCCAGAGCAGCGTTTCCGTTAGCCGGTAATTACCGGTATTTGACCGGCAAAATCTGTTGAAGTCCGACATATTTAATCTCTCCGGTCATAGTGTCCGGTGAAAATAGTTCCCTCTGGGCACAGTTTGATTATTTGAATTGTATTTGGATGGGCTGGAGTTGGGTGGCCTATGCGATGAACGAAACAATCATTGCGTTTGTTGTCGTTGCTTCGCTCAGCGAGAGCTTGCTGCTGGATTTGCGGAAGGCATGCAGCTGCAGACCCACAGAACCCACCAGCTTTGCTGGCACAGTGCGGTCCCCAGACCTGGAAAGCTGCTCTGCGGGTCTGCAGCTGGATGCTTCTTGCAAACTAACTGCGGCCGGCTCGCGCTGATAACAGCTTTCATTGTTGGACCGGCTGCTTGGTGGAGCAACGATGAAACGAATGTAATGAATCGTTCGTCGCATGGGCTATTTAATTTTGGCCTGTTTTGGTACGGTTCGGGTGGTCAAGTTGTGCTTGGAGGGAGTTGTTTTCACCGGACATTATGACCAGCACCAAGTCGTTGGGAGGTGGAGATATACATCACGCAAACCCACGATAATGTTGCCGTCTCTCTCTGCAAAATTTCTCAGTTCTTCGCTTGATATAATTAATACAAATGTCCAATATAACGGAATTCGTTAGCTCATAAAAATGTGATTATAACAGACTGCTGTTTAGTGTCGGACCGACTGCCCACATACGCGGTCTATTTTATTTCAAGTCAGCAGCAGCACGGAGTATCGAGGGACTTATTTTATTTGGAATATATTAATGACTGTATACGCAAAAGTAGCCTATAGTTTTAAGTAATAATATTATAAATCTACATGCCTTGAGGATGACATTCTTTATTCAATTGTTTTAAAGCTCAATAAACTATGACCGGAATTAATCTCATTTGTCCGGTAGATTGAAATCTTGCAGGTCACGGAGACCGGCAACCATTTTTTCTAACGGAAACCCTGGCCCAGAGGCTGTCCAGCAGAGGTCGAGACCCGCCTAGGATGGACACTACAAGGCCCCCTCTCCAGGTCTCCCAACCGACCAGCAGCCACTCGCTGCCTCCACTCCAGAGTGACAGAAGAAGACACCACCCTCTTACAGCACGTCGAGAGGCTATGGACACTAGAGACAATGCCCTTTAAGAACGAAAAGAAACACATTCGTTCCAAGGAAGACATTTATGCCATAGCCCTCCTCGAGCAGAGGACAAAGAGAGTCGAGGTCAATGGAGTGATGAGATACGCAACTCCACTCTTGAGGCGAGAGGGTATGCCCACCTTCCACGCCTCAAAAGAAGCGACGGAGCGATATCTACTAAACACCGAGCGGCGTCTAGCCAGAGACCCCGCTCAAGCCACTGTGTACCGCGCTGAGATTGACAAGCTAATCACAGCGGGACACATAAAGAAAATTTACATTCAAGAGGCCGATCAGACGACCGAATCATGGTACGTGCCCCACCACAAGGTCCACCACAACGGCAAGGATCGTATTGTGTTTAACTGCAGCTACCAGATCGGATTACAAAATCTGAATAAAGAACTCTTGCCCGGTCCAACACTCGGCCCCTCTCTACTAGGCGTGTTGCTACGTTTCCGCCAGAACAAGGTGGCCATCAGCGGCGACATCAAAGGGATGTTCCTGCAGGTGCAACTAGTGGAAGAGGACAAGCCCCTGCTGCGGTTCTTATGGAGAGAGAGGATCGGGGATGAGCAACCATCCATCTATCAATGGGAAGTCCTCCCTTTCGGAACCACATGCAGCCCATGCTGTGCTACGTTCGCGCTGCAAAAACACGTCGCAGAGGACCCAGCAGCCGACGAGGAGGTCCGACAAAGTGTAGAGAGGAGTTTCTACGTGGACAACTGTCTGCAAAGCGTCTCGACGCCAGAAGAGGCCGAGGCCCTCCTACTCAAGCTCCGCGCCTCCCTGATCAAAGGCGGCTTTGATCTCCGGCAGTGGGCCAGCAGCGACCCTCAAGTACTGCGCAGCCTCTCCCCAGAGGACAAGGCAGCAAGCAGCGAGACCTGGATGGCGACCATCCCAGGTGAAGCCCAAGAAATGACATTAGGACTAGTCTGGCGCTTCAAAACAGACTCGCTCCATTATAGACACACACCCCTGACCAAGGAGCAGGGAAGGTCGATTTCACTACCGACCACCAGACGGAGCGTATACAGAACACTCGCCAGACAATATGACCCGTTGGGATGTATTCTACCTTACACCACCAGGGCAAAAATGATTGTGCGAGAGCTGTGGGACAAGGACCAGGGCTGGGACGACCCCATACCCGACCACCTTGCTTCCACATGGAGAGAGTGGGAAACAGAACTCAACTCGCTCCCAGGTGTCAACATACGCCGCAGCTACTTCCCACCCACAGTGCGGCTGGAGACGTGCCAGATAGACCTGCACGTCTTCAGCGACGCCTCCGAAGTAGCCTACGGTTCGGTGGCCTACTTGCGGGCCCGAGAGGAGGGAGGAGAAATACATACCGCCTTCATCCTGGCTCGTTCAAGGATAGCCCCCCGCAAGCAACAATCGATCCCGCGTCTAGAGCTCTGCGCAGCCCTAGTAGGAGCGCAACTCGCCACGTTAATCCAACGTGAACTCACCATCCCGGTGCAAAGAACAATCCTGTGGTCAGACTCCATGACCGTACTCACATGGATCCAGTCCGATTCGTGTAGATACAAGGTCTTCGTGGGAGTCAGAATCACAGAGATCCAAGAGTTAACAGAATCAGCATGCTGGAGGTACGTGGACACAAAACAGAACCCAGCAGACGTCATCACACGGGGAATGTCCCTGGATGACTTCACACGTCACAAGATCTACAGTGACGGTCCCGAGTTCCTCAAGCTCCCGGAAGAAGAGTGGCCTAACCCCACCCCACGGGAGGCTAGTCAAGAGGAGGCAGAGATGCTCGTCCAGGGACGGACATACACCCGACCCGTGGCGAGGCTGATAGAGTTGCCAATGCTACCTGACTCCCTTGCTGACGACCATGACCCACTGACTTTGTGAATTGCCCTACTCCTCACAACGGACATTGAGTAGTGGACAAGACGGTTAATCTGTCTCTGCTTATCTAATTAGGTGCGGACTAATTAGGAGGCGGCTGTTACAAAGGGTCAGATTAAACCGAATATATATATTTATTACTTGAGATATATTGTATACTATTTGTATATCGTCTGATATCCCTTGTGTAACTGAGGGGTACAATTCCCTGACTGTATTACTAGATATGATACTTACTACCACTACCTTTGTACTTAATATTCGGCCACCCAGTACACGGCATAAATATATTATCATGAACACTCTCACGTAGATGAAACGGATCCAACACAAATGTACGAATTAGAAACAGGTCTTTATTTCTACACAGCGATGGTGTGTAGAATAAGCACTTAATCACTTAATTACATTTATGAATTGAAATAGTATGCACTTTTATGGCAAGGAGTATTCGTCGGTATATCAATAGAGAATGTCCAATCTCTGAAGGCGCAGGTGGTAAATATACGACCTGGAATAGTTAAGGAATAACAGCAATGATACTTTAATGATTATACTAGATACACTAGAGGGGGTTAATCCGGTCGCTTGTAAGCCGACAGGAGTAGGATGGGGGGGGGGGGGGTAGAATCCGGCTGCCTCGTCCGGCCAAGGGTATCCCAGGTGAACCCACTGTAGTGCCGTTCAATGCGCCGGCGATCCTTGGACCACAGATGAAAGCAGGTGGACTCTTTGTGGGCCGGCTCTCTCCGGTCCACGGGGGAGAGACGTGAAGCGACCTCGTCTTGCAGAGCGTCTCCTCACCTTGCGTCCTCTCCAGGGGGGGGGGTTCCAACACACGGCAGTGTCGGGGGTCTTTATCCATGGAATAATCAAAGTATCCAAAGCATAATCCGTGCCTGGGAAGGCGGGCTGTCGTCGGTAGAATAATCCAGTATACAGGTCCACTCGCTCGTCGGCTCTGGGGCTCCTCGGGTGCAGCTTCACATAGGGTCAACCACCCTGGGTAAGCAGCCAGTTCTCTGCCCGAAACGATGGGGTACTGACTACGGTAGTATTCTCACCGCACGAAGCACTATATATTAACAGACTATTATTAGCTTAATAGACTACGTCCAACTCGACGATATAGTGCCAAATATGACTATTCAAATATTAATATACACGATGTCTCAATACCGATGGTAGGCGAACTTGGCCTTACTCCCACACGTGGCGTCGCGGGGAGGCTTTACGTCTGTGACTCTATTGGAGGGTAAGAAACTGGACTGAAAAGAAAGTCCTACTTTAGTAGCGCAGTATATATACGCACTATGAACAAATAGTCCCATTAGTGGTGCGGTAGCCAAATTCCTACGCGGAACTAGGACTTGTTCGTACATGTCGAGCGGTACGTTTGAACTGGGTCTGAGGGGTATGGCAGCCTGGCACCAAGGTCTCGACCAATAGTAGAATGGAGACTATTATGGGATGTTCAGTAGGCTAGAATGGATATCCAATGCATATTGTACAAGGAATATACAAGGGATATCAGGGAATATTAGAGAATATACAAATACAATTAAATATATATATATAAATAAATATATATATTCGGTTTAATCTGGCCCTTCACAACAGCCACCCCCTGAATAGGTCCCAGACCTAATCAGTTAAACAGAGACAGATTAATCGCGTTGTCTATTTACACATAAGGGTTTGCTGTAGGGGTCAGTCAACTTCACAAAGTCATAGGGTTGTAGGGTCATGGTCATCATCGATTGTGTCTGGGAGTCGAGGCAGTTCTATGAGCCTTGCCACGGGACGGGTGTAAGTGCGACCCTGGACAAGCACTTCAGCTGCTCGGACCTTGCCGTCGGCACCGGTGATCACTTTGCTTACGCGGCCGGCCGGCCACATAGCTCTGGGCAGTGATTGATCAATAATCATGACGACTGTTCCTTCTGTCAAATTGTCTCTCTCCTTTACCCACTTCTGGCGGGTCTGTAGAGACGGTAGGTAGTGCAGTAGGAAACTGTTCCAAAACTTGTCGGCTAATACTTGGCTGTACCTCCACATTCGTCGGCCGTTCGCTTCTTCAGGCCGGTACATTGTCTGGGGTAATGCAGGATCTAGCCGCCCCATCAGGAGTGTGTTGGGGGTAACTGGGTCGATATCCGCCACATCACTGGAGACATATCCGAGGGGCTTCGAGTTAAGTACTCCCTCAATCTCCGTGAGGACTGTCATTAGGACTTCTTCCGCCACAGTCTGGGCCCCAAGTACTGCGTACAGGGCTGTCTTTATGGAGCGCACTTCTCGTTCCCAAGTGCCACCGAAGTGGGGTGCGTTTGGGGGGTTGAATTGGAAATCAACCTGTGCTGGAGCGAGGTGGGTCTTAAGTTCTGGGCCCATAGCTTGGAAGCTCTCTCTCAGCTCTCTTTCGCCGCCTTTGAAGTTTGTCCCATGATCGGACAATAGGGTAGACGGTCTTCCTTTCCGTGATGTGAATCTACGGAAGGCCATAAGGAATGAGTCTGTGCTCATGGTCGGGATAAGCTCGATGTGTATCGCTCTGGTGGTCATGCATTTGAATACAATACCCCACCGCTTCTCGGTTCCTCTTCCTTTCTTTATGTGCAGCGGGCCAAAGTAGTCCATACCCGTTGAGTGGAATGGCTTGTCACCGATTCGGAGGCGACATGGAGGAAGGTCAGCCATCCTTGGTATGCTGGGCTGCGCGCGCCACTTGCGGCAGTCTAGACATGTTCGCTGGAAGCGTCGTACCGCCTCTCTTCCTTGTAGGATCCAGTAACGACGTCTGATTTCCGCGAAGACTCTTTCTGCTCCTGCGTGATGTACATCCTCATCGTATTTCTTTATAATCAGCTCTGTGACCTTGTGTCGGCTGTTCAATACGATCGGGTATTTAATGTCATCCGGTAGATTGGGGGCTCTGCGTAGGCGACCACCCACTCTGATGAGGGTGTGAGTGTCGCTCTCGGGGGCCAGGTGAATTAATCTGCTGTCGGATGGGACGGGCTTTCCTCCCTGTAGACAGGCCAATTCATCGGGGAACGAGTCTCTCTGGGCTCGCTGCAGTAGAAGCAATTCTGCTTCCTCGTAGTTAGCTGCTGACATATCAGCGGGGGACTTGCACTCCGGGTGGTACCGCAGGAATGTTCTTTGTTGTGCACTCTCTATGGACGTGCAATCGTCTATGTTAGGGTCGGTGGAGGCTACGGTGCTCAATCCACAGAACACAGACTTCTTAATTTCCACCTCCTCTGGACTTGCTTCCCTCGGGATAGGCATGGGCCACTGTCCTTCCGGGAGTCTTAGGAATGCGGGGCCGTCACTGTAGACATTGCGACGGGTGAGGTCATCCAGGGGCATCCCCCGGGTGATGACGTCAGCTGGGTTCTGTTTTGTATCAACGTAGCGCCACTCTGTTTCTCCGGTTAACTCTTCGGTTAGGTCTTGAATCTCGGTGACTCTGACTCCCACGAAGACTTTGTACTTGCATGAGTCCGATTTGATCCAGGCGAGTACCGTCGTGGAATCTGACCACAGGATTGTTCTAGACACCGGTATGGTGAGCTCACGTTGGATGAGCGTGGCTAGGTGCGCTCCGGCTAGGGCTGCGCAGAGCTCTAGACGTGGGATAGATTGTTGCTTGCGTGGGGCTATTCTCGAGCGGGCGAGGACAAATGCTGTGTAGATCTCTCCCCCCTGGTCTTGGGCCCGCAAGTAGGCTACTGATCCGTATGCGACCTCTGAGGCGTCACTGAAGACGTGTAAGTCCATTTTACATGTCTCTGGCCTCACCGTGGGTGGGAAGTAGCTTCGGCGCATATTAACGCCTGGGAGTGAGTGGAGCTCCATCTCCCACTCTCTCCAGGTGGATGCAAGGTGTGCGGGAATGGGGTCGTCCCAGCCCTGGTCCTTGTCCCACAATGCTCGTACAATCATTTTTGCCCTGGTGGTGTACGGTAGAATACATCCTAGCGGGTCATATTGTCGGGCGAGTGTTGTGTACACACTCCGTCTGGTGGTCGGCGCCGCCGCCGGCCTTCCCTGCTCCGTAGTCAGGGGCTTGTGTCTGTAGTGAAGCGAATCTGTTTTGAATCGCCACACCAATCCCAGGGTCATCTCCTGGGCTTCTCCCGGGATTGTAGCCATCCAGGTCTCGCTGCTGGCTGCCTTGTCCTCGGAGGAGAGGCTGCGCAGTACTTGCGGATCGCTGCTGGCCCACTGCCTGAGATCAAAGCCGCCTTTGATCAATGAGGCGCGGAGTTTAATCAGGAGAGCCTCGGCTTCTTCTTGGGTTGAAAGGCTTTGTAGACAGTTGTCTACGTAGAAGCTGTTCTTTACGCTGTGTCGGACCTCTTCGTCCGCTGCTGGGTCCTCTGCTACATGTTTCTGTAGTGCAAATGTCGCACAGCAGGGGCTGCACGTCGTTCCGAAGGGGAGGACTTCCCATTGGTAGATGGCTGGGTGCTCATCTCCTGGCTTCTCTCTCCATAGGAACCGTAACAGGGGCTTGTCCGCCTCTACTAATCTCACCTGCAGGAACATTCCTTTAATGTCCCCGCTGATGGCCACCTTTTCCTGGCGGAAGCGGAGTAGAACGCCGAGTAGGGAGGGGCCGAGTGTGGGACCGGGCAGTAACTCTTTATTCAGATTTTGGGATCCGATCTGGTAGCTGCAGTTAAATACTATGCAGTCGTTACCGTTGTGATGGACCTTGTGGTGGGGCACGTACCACGATTCAGTGGTCTGGTCAGCCTCTTTAGTGTCCATCTTTGTGACGTGTCCCGCTGTGATGAGCTTCTCAATCTCAGCGCGGTATACACTCTCTTGGGCGGGGTTCTTGGCTAAGCGCCGCTCCGTGTTCAGCAGGTACCGTTCTGTGGCGTCTGTCTTGGCGTGGAAAGTAGGCATTCCTTCTCGCCGCAGGAGTGGCGTGGCGTATCTCAACACGCCGTTGACCGGGACTCTCTTGGTCCCTGTCTCGAGGAGGTGAATTGCGTAAATGTCATCTTTAGAACGAATGTCTTTCTTTCCGTTCTTAAAGGGCATTTGTTCTAAGGTCCATAGCCGCTCTATGTGTTGCAGGAGTGCGGTTTCTCCCTCTGTGACTCGGGAGTGGAGACATCTAGTGGCTGTACTTCGGTTGAGAGATTTGGCGAGCGGGCCTTGGAGAGTCCATCCCAAACGGGTCTCGACTGCTGCAGGACAGCCTTGGGGTCCGGTATGAACCCGGTCTATCGGGACAATGAGGTCTGCATGGTCGGAGCCTATCAACAGGGTCGGCATAGCATTGTCTATGAGCGGGATCGGTAACTTGCGCAGATGTGCATATTTCTCCATCAGCTTGGCGACGGGGTATGTGTACCGCGACAGTCCTATTTCTTGGCTGGTGAAAGCGTCTGCAATCTGGTACCGTCGCTCAGGCTGGCCGCTTGCTGCGATAGAGAATGAGACATTCTCGCCCTTTATCGTCTTCAAATCTCGTCTTATTGTCCGAATTGTCATTTGGGTTTCGCTTCCCCGCAGCCCTAGCTGGGCCGCAGCGGAGGCGAGCAGCAGGGTCTTCTCTGACCCGTCATCGAGGACGGCGTAAGTGTCCAGGACTTTATTCTGGTAGCTTAGTGTCACACGCACTACTTTTAGGAGTACTCGGGCTCCACTGCTGCTGGCGGGATCGATGTACATGACGCTCGCTTTGCGGCTGGATGGTGCAGGTGAAGGGCGCCGTCTGTTACTGTCGTGAAGTATGTCCAGATGGGCTCCATCGCACTTGGTGCACCTTTTCTTTAAGCGGCATTCGGCTGCCATGTGTGAGCGCGCACAGCGAAAACAGCGCTTGTTGGACTTTATCCATTGACCTGCTTCCTCCGCGTTCAGCTTGGGGAAGGAGTCACATTGCGCTAGCCAGTGTTCTTTCTCACAGTAGGGGCACACTATCTTCCACTTCTCCGTTCTGGAGGGGGTACTGTGGCTCCTGCTGCTCGGTACTGACTCCGATTGGTGCATCACAGTCACCGATCTTCTTCCATCATTTAGTCGTCTGGTTCCTTCTCTGGAGCCAGGGGTGCTCCGTCCGAATGTATCTAGCCGTAGGCTGCTGACTTCTCTCGCCAGGAAGTCTGCTAGATCGAGGAGGTTCGGTTCGGGGCCATTCGGGTCTCTGTGGTCCCTCTGCCGCTTAGAGCGCTCCTGACGAGCGGGCGGCAGCTTCTCCAGGATCCTTTCCACATTTGAGTTGGCGTAAAGTTCATGCCTCCCCTTCTCTCTTTGCGCTCCCAACATCCCTACCAGGGACTGCACTCTGATGGACAGGTCGTCCAGTGCTCGATTGTCTATTGCTGGGGGTAAGCGGTCGATGTGTCGGATCTCCTGGATCACGTAATCCCATATGCGCCCATACCTCTGGTCCAATGCTACCAGCGCTGCTGTGTATGGGGTGGTGGAAGTCGCGTAGGCGAGCGCTATATTATGTGCGCGGGGTACCTTTAAGTGCTTCAGTAGGATGGCGTATTTGTGGCGTTCATCCAATACATCCACCAACATGGTCTCCAGACACATGCGGAGTTCTGTATACTGGGCCCGGTTCTCTTGGGTGAAGTCGGGTACCATAGGCGTGCCAATGTATGACGCTGACTGTGGATACATCGGCGAGCGTTGGGGGAGAGGCCTCCTAGGCGAGTCTCCTCCCGCTCCTTGGTATGGGCTGGTACCGGCAGTGTACCATGGCCCGCTTGTCCAGGTGCTGTTCCTCGGTGCGGGTCGTGCGTCGTGCTCACCCGGGTATAGAGTCGGGGGTCTGTAGCGCAGCTCCGCGGGAGTATAGCCTGGGCTGTACCGGGCCTCCTGGTCCGGTAGAGTACTGTGCTGTCTTCGGGCGTGGTTCTCCTCCTCTTCCTCTTCGTCTTCAGTTAGGTCATCCAGTGCTTGTAGTCTCTGGTTTAGCCTCTCCACAGGATATGCTGCTCCTTCCCGGTTGCTAGGTCTCGCTTGGACCGGTGGGGGGAGGTGGTCTGTGGGGGGTATAGACCTCGTCTGTTGGTCAAGTTCAGGGTTGTTTACTCGGCTAGGGGATGCCGCCCTGGAGGTGTGTCTAGACGAGTTCCTGGAGCCTCTGGCGGAGGGAGAGGGTGTTGTCCGTCTGATCAGCTGTTCTATTAGTTGCGACTGCTGTCTGTCGCGCGCTGCGTCCCGTTGAGCACCGGCTCGTTCTCGGGCCACATTCTCTTCCATCTGAATGCGTCTTATTTCTAGACGTATCTGCTCGTGTTCGCTTCGCTGCTGGATCTGCAGTCGGTCGCGTTCAGCAGCGGCGTTCAGGCTGATGAGGAAGGCCTGCTGTAGGGTCCTCTCTGCCTCGCTGGGAGAAGGCGGTTGTATAGGGGAGCCTTCCCTCGGGGTACTCCTTGCGGAGCCTTGGAGCTCTATCTCCACGGTGCTCTCCCCGTCTTCTTCCGTGCCGAGTTCTCTCTCGGTAGCGTTGTATTCCTCCCGGGACTCATCGGGGACTACTTCTTCAGTACTGGCGGGGTGTGAAGTCATGTCTGGTTCCCACTGGTCCCCACCGTGAACTTGGTCAGTTACATTAGAGCCCGTAGGGGCCTCTATGGTCGGGGTAGTCTGAGCGTTGGGGTTAGACATACTTTTACTTTCTAGTTTTACCGCGTTTACTGTTAGTAGAAGACTAGGTTGTTGACTGACAGCGTAAGCCTCTAAGTACTGAGGGAGCCGTCGTTCGCGCTGCGGGCGTTGGTTAGGAGGATCGTTTCGTGGAGTGTTCATCATAGGCCATTTCAATATTAATAACACTATATTAATATTACACTAATTACCCTCCGGCTCGAAGGACCAATTGTAACTGAGGGGTACAATTCCCTGACTGTATTACTAGATATGATACTTACTACCACTACCTTTGTACTTAATATTCGGCCACCCAGTACACGGCATAAATATATTATCATGAACACTCTCACGTAGATGAAACGGATCCAACACAAATGTACGAATTAGAAACAGGTCTTTATTTCTACACAGCGATGGTGTGTAGAATAAGCACTTAATCACTTAATTACATTTATGAATTGAAATAGTATGCACTTTTATGGCAAGGAGTATTCGTCGGTATATCAATAGAGAATGTCCAATCTCTGAAGGCGCAGGTGGTAAATATACGACCTGGAATAGTTAAGGAATAACAGCAATGATACTTTAATGATTATACTAGATACACTAGAGGGGGTTAATCCGGTCGCTTGTAAGCCGACAGGAGTAGGAGGGGGGGGGGGGGGGTAGAATCCGGCTGCCTCGTCCGGCCAAGGGTATCCCAGGTGAACCCACTGTAGTGCCGTTCAATGCGCCGGCGATCCTTGGACCACAGATGAAAGCAGGTGGACTCTTTGTGGGCCGGCTCTCTCCGGTCCACGGGGGAGAGACGTGAAGCGACCTCGTCTTGCAGAGCGTCTCCTCACCTTGCGTCCTCTCCAGGGGGAGGGTTCCAACACACGGCAGTGTCGGGGGTCTTTATCCATGGAATAATCAAAGTATCCAAAGCATAATCCGTGCCTGGGAAGGCGGGCTGTCGTCGGTAGAATAATCCAGTATACAGGTCCACTCGCTCGTCGGCTCTGGGGCTCCTCGGGTGCAGCTTCACATAGGGTCAACCACCCTGGGTAAGCAGCCAGTTCTCTGCCCGAAACGATGGGGTACTGACTACGGTAGTATTCTCACCGCACGAAGCACTATATATTAACAGACTATTATTAGCTTAATAGACTACGTCCAACTCGACGATATAGTGCCAAATATGACTATTCAAATATTAATATACACGATGTCTCAATACCGATGGTAGGCGAACTTGGCCTTACTCCCACACGTGGCGTCGCGGGGAGGCTTTACGTCTGTGACTCTATTGGAGGGTAAGAAACTGGACTGAAAAGAAAGTCCTACTTTAGTAGCGCAGTATATATACGCACTATGAACAAATAGTCCCATTAGTGGTGCGGTAGCCAAATTCCTACGCGGAACTAGGACTTGTTCGTACATGTCGAGCGGTACGTTTGAACTGGGTCTGAGGGGTATGGCAGCCTGGCACCAAGGTCTCGACCAATAGTAGAATGGAGACTATTATGGGATGTTCAGTAGGCTAGAATGGATATTCAATGCATATTGTACAAGGAATATACAAGGGATATCAGGGAATATTAGAGAATATACAAATACAATTAAATATATATATATAAATAAATATATATATTCGGTTTAATCTGGCCCTTCACAACACCTTGTATATTCTTTGTATATATACACGGAATATCCCTTTACCTAGGTACAGGCCAGACCATAATATTCGTTCTCCTATTGGACAGCGACCCCTAGGCGCCAACGGCCATACCCCCAATGGCAAGTTCAAAGCTACCGCTAAGACATGTCTCAACATGTCCAGGTTTGCGCAGTAATACGAGACAGAACTGAGGTTGGCACTAGATTATTCACCTTACGTATAAATACGTCGCAGGTGGATACAGAAGCACTTAGCCTAAAACCTGGTTGACCCAAAACGTTGAAGCCTTCACCACGATACAACGTGCCATGAAGTGGGCCCCTTTTGCCCCTAAATAGAGCCTTGAGAACCGCGTGCGAATAGATAGCTAAAGTGTCAGAGTTTAACGCTGTATCGTCGAGTTCGACTTATTCTATTGTAAAGTAATAGTCTATTATTTATAGTGTATCGTGCGGCTACCGTTCTACAGTGACCAGCATTACCACCGGTTCGTCGTACCGAGCTAGTGCACTTATCCAGGCTGGGCGGACTAAACTCGTGCCGCCATCCGAGGAGTCCTAGACGAGAACCGTTGGATATGTACACCGGAGAACCTACACCGGCGAATGCAGAGCCTTTTCCGGCTGGATTATATTGCTTTGGTACTGTGGCTGCTGGAGCAGAGAACCGTCTACCCCACTGCTGTGTGGGATCTACCCTGTGAGGAGCACCATCGAGCCCGCCTCTAGGACCCACAGAGGCTGGCTAGCTTTCCTCCATGCTGTCTTGCATACCGGAGTATAGCTGTTGCTTTGTCTACGGACCAAAGGATTATTGCACTGTCTCCTGTATCTGGAGTCTCTTTATTCCTCGTTGATCCAGACTTTGCTCCCGACCATTCCTCTCCCCTGCTGGCTTACAACCGGAGGGAACCCCCTTAGTATCTCCAGCTGACTACGAGTGTGCCTTATGTAATTATTATGCTACAGGTGGTGTCAGTTATACCCATCTTATGATGCTCATGGACTTACGCTCTTGACCTACTTAAGTGTTCTTCGCCATATAAGCGCAATTCATAATTCTCAATATTGTAACCTATTGTTGCTGCTCTAATAATAAATACTTCCAAATAGAACTTTCTTTGTTAAGCCGTATTCTTGTGTGGGTGTTCACCAGATATACCGTGTACTGTATGGCCAGTAATTAAAGTACATAACTAAGTAGTGGTTTAATGATACCATACTCTCAATACAGTCAGGGAATTGTACCCCTCAGTTACAGTTACAGACCGCTGTGCTAATGTTGCCAGCTTAGGAATGCATATGTGTTCTATCCAAGCATCGCAGGTGTAAAATTAAAGTGACTCATACGTTTTTCTATCTATTTATTTAATTACTTGCCAGATTGATCAGTGGATGTTAAGGTTTCAGGTCCCGCATGTAGTTCGTAAACACTGGTCTCTGATTAAGTTGGGGGGGGGGGGGGCATGGGAAGAGAGAGAGAGAGAGATTGTATTGTGATCCAAACCCCAAGGTTGAGAACCACTTGTTAAAAACACTTGACTGAACACCATGCACGCCACTTTCTTTTTTTTTTTACCATGGTGAAGTGAAGCCATACGGATAGTACATCATGGTAGATATTTAGATCACACAAATAGTCTGTTTGTAAGGAGTCAAACATAAAAATTCATGGACTTAATCAAATTCAAATCTGCACAAATTATGTTTCTGGCAATAAAAAACAAATTACCAAGCATCATTCAAAAAAATGTCATGGCTAGAGAGAGTGTTTATAATTTTAGAGGGACATTAGCTTTAAAGCAACCTACGGTACGTACAACTCTTAAAAGTATGTGCATTGCAGTTTGTGGGGTATCACTCTGGAATGGTCTGGATCCGAGTATAAAATTAAGCAAAAATATCAATACATTTAAAGGTAGCTATAAACAAGCACTTATGGATACATATAAGAGAGAGGAGCTTGAGCAGTAATGTGACTGCCTATTATTATTTCTCATTTGGATATTTGGATATATAAAAAACTGTACTTTTATTTAATTTTTTATTATTTGTTATATTATTTTTATTTTTATTAAATTATAATGTCAAACATTGTAAGGAAGGGGCAGGGCTTGATAAGTTGTTTTACTTCCCCTTCTTCCTTCTCGAACACTTATTGTATGGAAATAGTCTTTGATTATTTACCTTTTTGTTTTTTATGTTTCTATGTTCGAGACAAATAAAAATCAAATCAAATCAAGTGCATATGGTGTGATGTCATCAGTAGGCCTACTCCTATTCTTAGAATTGAAGGTCTGTTGACCTTTATCATCTAAGACATTTCTGTTGCTATAACAACAACACCCCAAGGGAGTACAGTATATTGGAATGTGAAGTTGACCGGATGAACTGGTCCTCGGGAGAACACTGCCATACGGGCACATGCTCCAAACGGCGACACCCTGAATGGGCACTGCACCAGTAAAGGTATAGAAGCAAGAATATCAGCATGCTTGAGTATTCCTTCCATGAAATCACGGAACTCAGTCTTCCAAATGGGCATACTGCAAAAAAGATTAGCACAGTTTTTTTCTCTGTATAGGAGATTATGTGAACTAATCAAGCACAACTGTTAAAAAAGTGTTGAAAAGACACTCATCTTCTGAATTAGTGTGGGAATCTACCTAACTAAATCATGTATCCTTTATCCACCCTCAGGGACTAGCTGATTACCATAATCACTTTTACCATGATTAGAATAGAATAGAATAGAAATACTTGTATTATCCCGAGGGAAATTTGACACTGCAAATCGCTCAACATTAAACATTTAGACAGAACAGGTCACGAATAAGAATAACAAAACAAATCAAATTGCCTAAGAATAAGAATAGAATAAAAATAGAATAAAATATAAGAATAGAATAGAATTAAATTATTTATTAATTATGCTACAGTTCAGGTTACCATCATTTCAACGCCACATTTAATTTCAGCAGGTGGCACATTTCAACTCAGCATACCTTTCATTCTTAACCCTTTCACTACCACACTACAGAAGGTTAACCTTTCACTACTACCACACTACAGATGGTTAACAGAAAGACTTAACCTTCTGTAGTATGGTAGTGAAAGGGTTAACCATGTGTGGTGTAGCAGTGAAATGGTTAACCTTCTGTAGTGTTGCAGTGAAAGGGTTATCCTTCTGTAGTGTGGTAGTGAAAGGGTTAACCCTTTGTCGTGTAGCAGTGAAAGGGTTAACATTATGTATTGTGGTAGTGAAAGGGTTAACCCTTTGTCGTGTAGCAGTGAAAGGGTTAACCTTATGTATTGTCGCCGTGAAAGGGTTAACCATATGTAGTGTGGTAGTGAAAGGGTTAACCGTCTGTATTGTCACAGTGAAAGGGTTAACTGTATGTAGTGTGGTAGTGAAAGGGTTAACTGTATGTAGTGTGGTAGTGAAAGGGTTAACTGTATGTAGTGTGGTAGTGAAAGGGTTAACCGTCTGTATTGTCACAGTGAAAGGGTTAACTGTATGTAGTGTGGTAGTGAAAGGGTTAACTGTATGTAGTGTGGTAGTGAAAGGGTTAACTGTATGTAGTGTGGTAGTGAAATGGTTAATGTGCTGGTCCCTCTCAGCGACGGCACTGCAACACGTACCTGAACCCATCGCCTCCCGAGCCGCTTTCATATCTGAAGTCTGATCGTCTCCCTTCTTATCCAAACAAGCTGCGTTTGTCTCTCTGAGCAATAACACGTCGCTGCCCTACCAACCTTAGCAGAGGAGAAGACTGTAAAAACACATTTTAATACTTTATTTGGTTCCACAAATTATATTACATGAACAGGGAATCAAATGTATCGGGGCCAAGCAGCACTGAACACTTAAGGGACACATAGCACCTCCTTCTCCACGTGGCTAAGCTGCCAATAATAGCTGAGACAGAGCAATATTTGGCAATTTGTTTGGCTTTTCTTTTAGACATTGCAGCAATTCTCAGACCGGTCATGGTGCATTTGTGTACATGGCCAAGACTTCCGAACACAAGTACACCATATCTACACCTATATACCCAAGGTCAGCCATCACACTGAGCAGTGGTTGGTATTTGATATACTTGTCCCGGAAGGCCTGGTCCATGTACAGGTCAAAGGTACAGCCTACTTCTATGACCAGCACCTCTCCGTGGCTGGTGTCAACAAAAACAACGTCCGGTGTATTTGGTATATTAGCAAAAACATCGTTGGTAAGGCCAAACCACTCTGGTTTCACTCTGGCATGTTTGTACATTGCTGCACTAGATAGTGATATGTTCCGTACCACATCAGACACAATGTCCACAATACGGTCATGACGAGCGATGTACAGGTGTTTGTATGCATTACATCCGCTTGTTATGTGTGCAATGGATTCTAGGTGTTGTGAATCCTGATGGTTTAAACAGAATGGACTGTAAGTTTGAGGATACCAAGTGGACAGATTGTATTGAGTGGGTAATACCTGCAGTCTTGCTTTGATGGTACATTTTAAAACATCCTCACCAACAGCGGCGTTCTTATACACTGAGTGTGAGACTGAGTGGTCAGCAAACTCCAAACAAGCTAGCTTTCCCTGTAGTCTGAGTCCACACCAGTGCTGCCTGATCTCAGACTGCTTCATGCTGAGCAGAACCCTCCTTGCAGAGTCTCTGTGCAGTTCGACAGTCTCACACACACACACACACACACACACACACACACACACACACACACACACACACACACACACACACACACACACACACACACACACACACACACACACACACACACACACACACACACACACACACACACACACACACACACACACACACACACACACACACACACACACACACACACTCACATATACTGTAAACACACACACTCACTGGTACCGCACTTCTTTTTTTTTATCTACTTTTTCTCCCATTTTCTATTTTTCTCCCTTCCCAATTTCGTATTGTCCAATTCTACCCTCCCCTGTCTCGAACGCTGTTAGGCCATGCCTCCCACAGGCCGGCTGCAATGTGGACGAAGCCTTGCATCACGTGTCCCCTCCGGTACTCGAGGTAGCAGCCGTCGCATCTTTTCACCTGCACAGCGCGATCTGTCAGCGGCGAGGGTCTGCGTGGGAGGGACACGCCACCCCCATCGCTTCCTGATTCTACTGCGCAGGCGCACCAAGCGACCTGTAGGAGTCGCTGTCCACAACGTCCAATCCCCACCCATCAGCTTCCCACCCCCTAATACTGCCAATTGTATTAGTATGAACGACCAGCCAAGCTGATAGCAGTGTGGACAGCTGGGCTCGAACCCAGCGTCTCCTGCACTGATGGTGAGCGCCATGCCCACTGCACCACCTAGCCGCCGGTGGTACCGCACTTCTATTAAAAGAAAATAAAAAAATAAAATAGAAATTTGTATTTATTTTTGTTGTATATACCTGTATATATTTTTTTTGTATTATTAAGACATGCAAGTTTACCCACAATCGTGATTAGAAACAAATTCTAAGGTCGTAGGAGTCCCGAAACTATTTTAAACATGTTTGATAATCTATCCATTTGTCCCTCAACGTTCTGAAATGTGATAAAAGTAGTTAGTCCATAACATTAAGAATAGAGAGCTGCAAACGGAAATGAATGCCCAGTCCTTGAGAGAACTGTTTTCTGGTTTACTGTCACCACCTTACAGAGGGAATTACCCCGAAGTCTGGCTAGTTATAACAAGCAAGTTACATGACCTGCACTTCGGCCCTGGAGTTAGGAGAACGCTCCCCTGTACTCTACTTATCTACTACGGTTCAGATTAATACAGTTAGGAGAACGCTCCCCTGTGCTCTACTTATCTACTACGGTTCAGATTAATACAGTTAGGAGAACGCTCCCCTGTACTCTACTTATCTACTACGGTTCTGTTATGGTTTGTAACCGACCCCAATCGCACAACACAAGACAGGTATGATGGTTTGCCAAGAAACAGATATTTATTTAGAACAGGGAAAAAGGGCACTGTCCCTTTAAGGGAGAAAACACAAAACACTGGAATAACACAAGAGGGGAAGGTAAAGTGCCTTTAAGAGGCGGGCAGGAAAAGGGAACACTAAGGGAAGGTAAGGGAATGCCTAAGGGAAGGTTAAGGGAACGCCTAGGGAACAGAGGAACTAGAGACTAGGAGAACTAGGGAAAGAGGACTAGGGACTAGGAGAACTAGGGATAGAGGACTAGGGACTAGGTGGAACTAGAGACAGAGGGACAGGTACTGGGGAACATAGGGAACAGGTTCTGGGGAACAGAGGGCCAGGTTCTGGTGACAGAGGGAACAGAGGCCCGCGGAGGCGGGCTGGGGACAGGGAGGAACAGGGGACAGAGGACCGCGGAGGCGGGCTGGGGACAAGGAGGAACTGGGGACTGGTGGGAAAACATCTGGGCCGCTCTGCAGAACAGAGGAGAGGGTTAATATTCAAAGGGAAAAAACAGAGCAGATGCAGAACAGTCCAAAAAACAAAGTAACAAAGTAAATACTATCTTCGTGTGAACAAACACACAGTGGGAGATGGAATGTCCAAAATAATATCCAAGTGAGAACTAAAGGAGGCAATACGCTGGGTGAGTGACATCACAATCAAAACTCACCCAGACGTATGCGTAATGGTACAGGAACAGCAGCGGGACGAGGGCAAGGGGCATTACGCTGAGTGAGTGACATCACAATCAAAACTCACCCAGGCGTATGCGTAAAGGTACAGGGACAGCAGCGGGAACGGGGGCAAGGGCACTACGCTGAGTGAGTGACATCACAATCAAAACTCACCCAGGCGTATGCGTAAAGGTACAGGGACAGCAGCGGGAACGGGGGCAAGGGCACTACGCTGAGTGAGTGACATCACAATCAAAACTCACCCAGGCGTATGCGTAAAGGTACCGGGACAGCAGCGGGGCGAGGGCATCGCCACCGGGTGGCTGGCTGTCCGAGCCGAGGGACAGAGTGCTGGAACAGTGGCGGTGGCGAGGGTATCGTCCACCGGGTAGCCGACTGTCGGAGCCGAGGAACAGGGTGCTGGAACAGCGGCGGTGGCGAGGATGTCGTCCACCGGGTAGCCGCTGTCGGAGCCGAGGAACAGGGTGCTGGAACAGCGGCGGTGGCGAGGATGTCGTCCACCGGGTAGCCGCTGTCGGAGCCGAGGAACAGGGTGCTGGAACAGCGGCGGTGGCGAGGATGTCGTCCACCGGGTAGCCGCTGTCGGAGCCGAGGAACAGAGTGCGCGCCACACCTTGGTGTGCGCGTCGGAACAGTGGCGGTGGCGAGGGTGTCGTCCACCGGGTAGCCGCTGTCGGAGCCGAGGAACAGAGTGCGCGCCACACCTTGGTGTGCGCGTCGGAACAGTGGCGGTGGCGAGGGTGTCGTCCACCGGGTAGCCGCTGTCGGGGCCGAGGAACAGAGTGCGCGCCACACCTTGGTGTGCGCGTCGGAACCGAGAGACGCCTCGGGGTGCGTCTGCGAGGAGGAGTGTGCCAAGCACGAAGGTCTGGAAGATGCGCGTCGGCGCGCTGAGGTCTGGAGAGCGTGCCAAGCTCGAAGGTCTGGAAGATGCGCGTCTGTGCGCTGGTACGGAGGAGCGTGCCAAGCTCGAAGGTCTGGAAGATGCGCGTCAGTGCGCTGGTACGGAGGAGCGTGCCAAGCTCGAAGGTCTGAAGTGGAACACTGGAATACCTCCCGTAGAGGATTAGAGAGCGCAGTACAGTGTCTCCCTCCAGGCAAACGGCGGCAGGTGGCGAAGGCTTGAGCGCATCTGGCGCGCTGGTCTGGAGTGGAACACTGGAATACCTCCCGTAGAGAATTAGAGAGCGCAGTACAATGTCTCCCTCCAGGCAAACGGCGACAGGTGGCCAAGCCCTTGAAGATGCGCGTTGCGCGCTGGTGACTGGAGAGCGTGCCAAGCCCGAGGGTCCGGGAGATGCGCGTTGGTCTAGATGTGCGTCAGGACGAACAGCTGCGCTGGGGTCTGCAGTGGAACGCTGGGGTGCCTCCCGTGGAAGTTACAGGGAGCGCAGAACAGTCTCCTCCACAGGCTACGGCGACAGCAGACGAAGGCTGGAGCAAACATCTCAAGGCTGGAGAGATCCATCTTACAGCATTGGTAGACCAGAGGATCTCCCGAAAAAGTCCAGGCGTATGCGTAAAGGTACCGGGACAGCAGCGGGGCGAAACCTCACAGTACCCCCCCCTCAACGGGAGCCACCTGGCGACCCAAAACAAATACAGACAGAGTGGCAGGGGGCAAAACAAGAGGTACTGGCCAAGCCAGCAGGGGAAGCCACCACAAGAGTGGGGCTAGCAAAAGAAACAGGGTCGCCGAGGGGTAACTAGGGTAGCAGAGGGGCAACTGGGGGAACTGGTCTAGAGGAACTGGGTCTAGAGAACTAGTCTAGCGAACTGGGCAAGAGAACTGGTCTAGAGAACTGGTTTAGAGAACTGGTCTAGAAAACTGGTCTAGAGAACTGGTCTAGAGGAACTGGTCTAGAGGAAACTGAGGGGCAAGCAGGGTAGCTAAGGGGTAACCATGGAAGCACCGGGAAAGGGCTAGCAGAGGGAAGGTTAGCTGCCAGGGCACTGATAGCTACAGGGCCTATGCTAGCTGTACTGCTACATCAACATAGAGGCTGCGCTAGCTGCCGGAGCTAGGCTGGCAGACAGGGCTGGACCAGCATGAGAGCACAAGCTAGCTGGAAGGACAGTCCTAGCTGTGTGAGAAAAACTGACCTTGCTAGCTGAAAGGGCAGTCCTAGCAGTGGGATAAACTACACAAAAAAGTGGAGGCCATGCAGAGGGACCGGGTTAGCTGCCAGGGCATGGCTAGCTACAGGGCCTATGCCAGCAGCAAGGGCTGCATAAACATAGAGGCTGTGCTAGCAGCCGGGGCTAAGCTAGCAGACAGGGGCTCTGCTGAGGGACTGGGTTAGCTGCCAGGGCATGGCTAGCTACAGGGGGGTCAAACAGGGCAAAACGGGAAGCAAACAGGGGAGCTAACCGGGGAGACTAACAAGCTAAACAGGGGAGTAACAGGCTAACAAGGGAGCTAAACAGGACTAACAGGGAAGCTAAACTGGGCAAACAGGGAAGCTAACAGGGCTAACAGGGGAGCTAGAGGGAACAAGAAAAAAAAGGCAAACTCAACATACACCGTCTGTGCTGGCTGGGGTCGTCGATTTGGTGGGGTCGTACTGTTATGGTTTGTAACCGACCCCAATCGCACAACACAAGACAGGTATGATGGTTTGCCAAGAAACAGATATTTATTTAGAACAGGGAAAAAGGGCACTGTCCCTTTAAGGGAGAAAACACAAAACACTGGAATAACACAAGAGGGGAAGGTAAAGTGCCTTTAAGAGGCGGGCAGGAAAAGGGAACACTAAGGGAAGGTAAGGGAATGCCTAAGGGAAGGTTAAGGGAACGCCTAGGGAACAGAGGAACTAGAGACTAGGAGAACTAGGGAAAGAGGACTAGGGACTAGGAGAACTAGGGATAGAGGACTAGGGACTAGGTGGAACTAGAGACAGAGGGACAGGTACTGGGGAACATAGGGAACAGGTTCTGGGGAACAGAGGGCCAGGTTCTGGTGACAGAGGGAACAGAGGCCCGCGGAGGCGGGCTGGGGACAGGGAGGAACAGGGGACAGAGGACCGCGGAGGCGGGCTGGGGACAAGGAGGAACTGGGGACTGGTGGGAAAACATCTGGGCCGCTCTGCAGAACAGAGGAGAGGGTTAATATTCAAAGGGAAAAAACAGAGCAGATGCAGAACAGTCCAAAAAACAAAGTAACAAAGTAAATACTATCTTCGTGTGAACAAACACACAGTGGGAGATGGAATGTCCAAAATAATATCCAAGTGAGAACTAAAGGAGGCAATACGCTGGGTGAGTGACATCACAATCAAAACTCACCCAGACGTATGCGTAATGGTACAGGAACAGCAGCGGGACGAGGGCAAGGGGCATTACGCTGAGTGAGTGACATCACAATCAAAACTCACCCAGGCGTATGCGTAAAGGTACAGGGACAGCAGCGGGAACGGGGGCAAGGGCACTACGCTGAGTGAGTGACATCACAATCAAAACTCACCCAGGCGTATGCGTAAAGGTACAGGGACAGCAGCGGGAACGGGGGCAAGGGCACTACGCTGAGTGAGTGACATCACAATCAAAACTCACCCAGGCGTATGCGTAAAGGTACCGGGACAGCAGCGGGGCGAGGGCATCGCCACCGGGTGGCTGGCTGTCCGAGCCGAGGGACAGAGTGCTGGAACAGTGGCGGTGGCGAGGGTATCGTCCACCGGGTAGCCGACTGTCGGAGCCGAGGAACAGGGTGCTGGAACAGCGGCGGTGGCGAGGATGTCGTCCACCGGGTAGCCGCTGTCGGAGCCGAGGAACAGGGTGCTGGAACAGCGGCGGTGGCGAGGATGTCGTCCACCGGGTAGCCGCTGTCGGAGCCGAGGAACAGGGTGCTGGAACAGCGGCGGTGGCGAGGATGTCGTCCACCGGGTAGCCGCTGTCGGAGCCGAGGAACAGAGTGCGCGCCACACCTTGGTGTGCGCGTCGGAACAGTGGCGGTGGCGAGGGTGTCGTCCACCGGGTAGCCGCTGTCGGAGCCGAGGAACAGAGTGCGCGCCACACCTTGGTGTGCGCGTCGGAACAGTGGCGGTGGCGAGGGTGTCGTCCACCGGGTAGCCGCTGTCGGGGCCGAGGAACAGAGTGCGCGCCACACCTTGGTGTGCGCGTCGGAACCGAGAGACGCCTCGGGGTGCGTCTGCGAGGAGGAGTGTGCCAAGCACGAAGGTCTGGAAGATGCGCGTCGGCGCGCTGAGGTCTGGAGAGCGTGCCAAGCTCGAAGGTCTGGAAGATGCGCGTCTGTGCGCTGGTACGGAGGAGCGTGCCAAGCTCGAAGGTCTGGAAGATGCGCGTCAGTGCGCTGGTACGGAGGAGCGTGCCAAGCTCGAAGGTCTGAAGTGGAACACTGGAATACCTCCCGTAGAGGATTAGAGAGCGCAGTACAGTGTCTCCCTCCAGGCAAACGGCGGCAGGTGGCGAAGGCTTGAGCGCATCTGGCGCGCTGGTCTGGAGTGGAACACTGGAATACCTCCCGTAGAGAATTAGAGAGCGCAGTACAATGTCTCCCTCCAGGCAAACGGCGACAGGTGGCCAAGCCCTTGAAGATGCGCGTTGCGCGCTGGTGACTGGAGAGCGTGCCAAGCCCGAGGGTCCGGGAGATGCGCGTTGGTCTAGATGTGCGTCAGGACGAACAGCTGCGCTGGGGTCTGCAGTGGAACGCTGGGGTGCCTCCCGTGGAAGTTACAGGGAGCGCAGAACAGTCTCCTCCACAGGCTACGGCGACAGCAGACGAAGGCTGGAGCAAACATCTCAAGGCTGGAGAGATCCATCTTACAGCATTGGTAGACCAGAGGATCTCCCGAAAAAGTCCAGGCGTATGCGTAAAGGTACCGGGACAGCAGCGGGGCGAAACCTCACAGGTTCAGATTAATACAGTTAGGAGAACGCTCCCCTGTGCTCTACTTATCTACTACGGTTCAGATTAATACAGTTAGGAGAACGCTCCCCTGTACTCTACTTATCTACTACGGTTCAGATTAATACAGTTAGGAGAACGCTCCCCTGTACTCTACTTATCTACTACGGTTCAGATTAATACAGTTAGGAGAACGCTCCCCTGTGCTCTACTTATCTACTACGGTTCAGATTAATACAGTTAGGAGAACGCTCCCCTGTACTCTACTTATCTACTACGGTTCAGATTAATACAGTTAGGAGAACGCTCCCCTGTACTCTACTTATCTACTACGGTTCAGATTAATACAGTTAGGAGAACGCTCCCCTGTACTCTACTTATCTACTACGGTTCAGATTAATACAGTTAGGAGAACGCTCCCCTGTGCTCTACTTATCTACTACGGTTCAGATTAATACAGTTAGGAGAACGCTCCCCTGTACTCTACTTATCTACTACGGTTCAGATTAATACAGTTAGGAGAACGCTCCCCTGTGCTCTACTTATCTACTACGGTTCAGATTAATACAGTTAGGAGAACGCTCCCCTGTGCTCTACTTATCTACTACGGTTCAGATTAATACAGTTAGGAGAACGCTCCCCTGTGCTCTACTTATCTACTACGGTTCAGATTAATACAGTTAGGAGAACGCTCCCCTGTGCTCTACTTATCTACTACGGTTCAGATTAATACAGTTAGGAGAACGCTCCCCTGTGCTCTACTTATCTACTACGGTTCAGATTAATACAGTTAGGAGAACGCTCCCCTGTACTCTACTTATCTACTACGGTTCAGATTAATACAGTTAGGAGAACGCTCCCCTGTGCTCTACTTATCTACTACGGTTCAGATTAATACAGTTAGGAGAACGCTCCCCTGCGCTCTACTTATCTACTACGGTTCAGATTAATACAGGAGTTAGGAGAACGCTCCCCTGTACTCTACTTATCTACTACGGTTCAGATTAATACAGTTAGGAGAACGCTCCCCTGTGCTCCACTACGGTTCAGATTAATACAGGAAAAGGAATACATTGGGGGCTCAATTCATTTAGTCCGGGATATGAAAATAAATCCTGATTTCATCTGTGAGTTGTAAACTGTATGGAAACGTGAAGTTAGCTCATGCTACTGGAAAACGGACGCCTTGTCATTAAATGAACTGAGTTAAAAATGATGCCGCCCGTTTTATTTACCACGGTTGATGCGGTTGTCTGTTCTGCATGACTGTTGACACACCGCGGGATTGCGGTGATGCGGTTACCACGACAGCCCTACTCTTTACTTTGCTCTAAGGTCTGAAGCACTAAGAATAAGATCTGATGAGGATAAGGAACAGATTATTACACAGGGGGAAAAAAGATAAAACAGCAGCTCAGTGGTTAAAAAATAAGAGAAGGAACATTTGTGAAGAGTGTGTGTGTGTGTGTGTGTGTGTGTGTGTGTGTGTGTGTGTGTGTGTGTGTGTGTGTGTGTGTGTGTGTGTGTGTGTGTGTGTGTGTGTGTGTGTGTGTGTGTGTGTGTGTGTGTGTGTGTGTGTGTGTGTGGCCGTGCGTGCGTGGGTGTGTGTGTCTGTTTAGTGGAACAGCAGGCGGGCACATTCCAGGAGAGAAGCCAGAAACAGCTGAGAACCAGAAACAAGGGGGAGAGAACAGCCGGGGAGGGAGCCGCAAAACAACTGGCTTCATTTGGCTCCACTCTGTACTGACCAGTAACCAGTAACCAGTAACCAGTAACCAGTAACCACCGTGACTCTACTGCCCAGTAACCAGTAACCAGTAACCACTGTGACTCTACTGCCCAGTAACCAGTAACCAGTAACCACCATGACTCTACTGCCCAGTAACCAGTAACCAGTAACCAGTAACCACCGTGACTCTACTGCCCAGTAACCAGTAACCAGTAACCAGTAACCACCGTGACTCTACTGCCCAGTAACCAGTAACCAGTAACCACCATGACTCTACTGCCCAGTAACCAGTAACCAGTAACCACCGTGACTCTACTGCCCAGTAACCAGTAACCAGTAACCACCGTGACTCTACTGCCCAGTAACCAGTAACCAGTAACCACCGTGACTCTACTGCCCAGTAACCAGTAACCAGTAACCACTGTGACTCTGCTGCCCAGTAACCAGTAACCAGTAACCAGTAACCACCGTGACTCTACTGCCCAGTAACCAGTAACCAGTAACCACCATGACTCTACTGCCCAGTAACCAGTAACCAGTAACCACCGTGACTCTGCTGCCCAGTAACCAGTAACCAGTAACCACCGTGACTCTACTGCCCAGTAACCAGTAACCAGTAACCAGTAACCACCGTGACTCTACTGCCCAGTAACCAGTAACCAGTAACCACCATGACTCTACTGCCCAGTAACCAGTAACCAGTAACCACCATGACTCTACTGCCCAGTAACCAGTAACCAGTAACCACCATGACTCTGCTGCCCAGTAACCAGTAACCAGTAACCAGTAACCAGTAACCACCATGACTCTGCTGCCCAGTAACCAGTAACCAGTAACCACCGTGACTCTACTGCCCAGTAACCAGTAACCAGTAACCACCGTGACTCTACTGCCCAGTAACCAGTAACCAGTAACCACCGTGACTCTACTGCCCAGTAACCAGTAACCAGTAACCACCGTGACTCTACTGCCCAGTAACCAGTAACCAGTAACCACTGTGACTCTACTGCCCAGTAACCAGTAACCAGTAACCACTGTGACTCTACTGCCCAGTAACCAGTAACCAGTAACCACTGTGACTCTACTGCCCAGTAACCAGTAACCAGTAACCAGTAACCAGTAACCACCGTGACTCTACTGCCCAGTAACCAGTAACCAGTAACCACCGTGACTCTACTGCCCAGTAACCAGTAACCAGTAACCACCATGACTCTGCTGCCCAGTAACCAGTAACCAGTAACCAGTAACCAGTAACCACCGTGACTCTACTGCCCAGTAACCAGTAACCAGTAACCACCGTGACTCTACTGCCCAGTAACCAGTAACCAGTAACCACCGTGACTCTACTGCCCAGTAACCAGTAACCAGTAACCACCATGACTCTACTGCCCAGTAACCAGTAACCAGTAACCACCGTGACTCTACTGCCCAGTAACCAGTAACCAGTAACCACCATGACTCTGCTGCCCAGTAACCAGTAACCAGTAACCACCGTGACTCTACTGCCCAGTAACCAGTAACCAGTAACCACCGTGACTCTACTGCCCAGTAACCAGTAACCAGTAACCACCGTGACTCTGCTGCCCAGTAACCAGTAACCAGTAACCACTGTGACTCTACTGCCCAGTAACCAGTAACCAGTAACCACCGTGACTCTACTGCCCAGTAACCAGTAACCAGTAACCACCATGACTCTGCTGCCCAGTAACCAGTAACCAGTAACCAGTAACCAGTAACCAGTAACCACCGTGACTCTACTGCCCAACTCTACTGCCCAGTAACCAGTAACCAGTAACCACCATGACTCTACTGCCCAGTAACCAGTAACCAGTAACCACTGTGACTCTACTGCCCAGTAACCAGTAACCAGTAACCACTGTGACTCTACTGCCCAGTAACCAGTAACCAGTAACCAGTAACCAGTAACCACCATGACTCTGCTGCCCAGTAACCAGTAACCAGTAACCAGTAACCAGTAACCACCGTGACTCTACTGCCCAGTAACCAGTAACCAGTAACCACCGTGACTCTACTGCCCAGTAACCAGTAACCAGTAACCAGTAACCAGTAACCAGTAACCAGTAACCAGTAACCAGTAACCACCATGACTCTGCTGCCCAGTAACCAGTAACCAGTAACCAGTAACCACCATGACAGCAAGAGTGTGATGAAGTTCTGGAATGTACGCTGTCAAGAAAACGTACGACTCCATGAAGTTGATTTTTCATATAAACGGAGATCCGAAATTACATTAAGTTCAATTGTACGGTTGTGTAAACCGCTCCAATAAAAGGAATTTGATAGATTGAGGTAATTTAGGTCAAATTCCCCAAAGCTGTTGCACGTAAGGTGCACAGTGGCAGCAGAGCGAGGTCAGCTGGGACACAAAGCAATATGTTGTTTAATAAAGGATGAGGATTCATTCCACAAGGGGGGGGGCAGGGGTACAGGTCACTCAATAATAACAAAAAAATATATAGGCTATATATTAATGACAACATGAACCATAATAGTTACTGTTTTATAAGCAAAGGTATAGACAATAGCCAGGGCTTTATTTAGTTGACTAAACTAGAGAGAAATAATAGAACAGTTGGCTAATGACCTTCAAGCTCCCCTTCACTTTGCACTTGCAGTAAAAACAATAGATTCTGAAATTGCATTAAAAACAACAACAAGAGGGGTGGCCCAGTGGATTTGTTGAGGTGATTTAAGTACAATGCATGCACTGTAGATAGAATATGTAGGCTACAGTGTGATGCTATCCATATAATATAGCAAAACAAAGGTTTCTGTTCGAGCAAAGAGAATAATTGTGTCCGGTCTTGGTTTTGTGACACACACACACATTTTGAAAGACTGGTCTTGCCTGGTCTTGTCCTAATCTTTGTTCTCATTTGACTTGATCTTGGTCTCTTGACTCATACTGTACACGTGTATGTCAGATCATATATATATATATACATATAATTAGTATTTTCTTTTTTTATCTAAAGTTGTAGTCTCCTGTGTTCTTTGTGATTAATGTTATATTTGGTTACCTGTGGTAGAAGTCAACCTGTGATGTGTTAGTTTTCTTGTGTGTCTCTTTTTCCTGTGACAGTATACTGAAGCAGAAATGCCATAAAAAGCAACATTATTTATTTTATTTATTTATTTAACCTTTATTTACCCAGGGTAGGTTCGCTGAGCACGGATGCTCTTTTTCAGCTACGCCCTGCTTCACATTCACACAGTTCCATTCACACCTGGGAGCCGCCCAGTACAACCACAGTCTGACACTGTTGACCACTAGGAGCTGCCCAGTACAACCACAGTCTGACACCGTTGGCCACTGAGCAACTCCACTGGAGCAGTTGGGGGTTTAGTGCCTTGCTCAACGGCACTTCAGCGGTTACTGTGAAAGGCTGGAGGAATTTCTTGATATGCATATTACACCAATAAAAAAAGAATAATCACAATATGTATTTGTATTCATACCATTATAGCAGGAATGTTTTTTTTGCATGTCTGCTTACCTGCTGTATGCACTGTTTTCATAACATTTCTAAAACTGCGACTGCTGCTATTGAACCTAGACTGCTACATACCCATTGTGATACTGTTGTATATGCTTGTCACCTTTACAGTACTTTTACACACAATCCTCATTGTCATATATGTATAAAGTGTTATATATTTTACTGATTATTCCATGTTTATATACTTTTATTCAACCTTTATTTGACTAGTGCTTTAATGCATCTAGTGCTCCTACTGCTGAGCTGACCGGTTTCTCTCGTCCAACGCGTTTCATTGTACCGTTGACCTCGTATTAACATACATATGACCAGTCAAAGAAACTTGAAACTTGAATGATCACCGTATCAAGTAACAGGGGGCAGACAGGCCTAGCCTACTTACACACATCTAATGAGAGAGATTGCACTTCTTTGACTGGGCAATGGCAGAGAAAGAGGGTTCATAGGAAGTGAGGGCTACCCGCAAACAGTGATGCAAATGCTCATTTGTCAAGGAGGCACGGTTGCTTGTTTTAATGGCATTCATGTGAGAGAAACTGGATTCACAGGTGTATGTTGAGCCAAACATTGTTAGCACAGATATTGCCAGCGTTTTTATTTTGGGGAATGTGTTGACATGAATACACTTTATCCAAAATGTTGTGGTGGATTCATTCTCAAGTGCCTGCTTCAGAGCAGATGATGCTTGCTGTTACGTTTTGGACACCGACCTCGGTCGGTGACCACCCACATTCCTGGCATATGTCACTGGGCTTGTCACCTGTCATTTCCCTGTCAATTAGTGCTGTCACTTAGGGGTGGTTCCTGATTGGCTGTCACGGGGGTGTGTGTGGAATGTTGGTATTTGGTCTCTATTTAACATACCTCTCTTCTGCTTGTCCATTGTCAGGTCTTCACTAATTGCGTTCGGGGATAACGCGGACGGTTCTACTGTGGACCTCCAATAAGCTCCCATTTACCTTATCTTTCACTTGTGCTTTAGCACTTGTCCTCTCTTAGAATTTACTCTGTGTTCTTACTATTAAAGTCGAACCTGTTCAAGAGTAAACACTCTCTGTCTCTGTGATTGCCTTCAACCATTGGAATTCACCTACCTGCATTCTGACAGAAGACCTGACCATCAGAATTCCATGGAGGCCATCATGGAGATGCTCCGGACGCAGGGAGCAGCCCAGACACGGATGGAGGAACATCAGCAGCTGGTCAGCGCAGAGTTAATCCGACTCAATGGGGTCGTCGGATCATCCCAAGCGGTGGCGCAGTCGGCGTTGGCCACAGCTCGACAAGCCCAAGAAGGAGTGGCTGGTGTGCAGTCGGCGGCGGGGGAAGCAGCGCTCCACGCAGAGGAAAGTCGGGGGGGGTTCGGGGTCCAGGAGCGGTCCCGCAAACCACATCTGCAGGCGCCCGCTCGCTATGACGGATCACCGGATGGTTGTCGGGAATTCATCACCCAGTGTCTACTCGTTTTCCGGCTGCAACCACGATCATTTCCATCGGAGACAGCGCAGGTAGCGTATATTATCACACTGCTCACCGGCGAAGCTCTCTCCTGGGCTACGGCGGAATTAGAGGCAGGGGCGATAATCTCCGGGACGCCTTTACCCGGGAATTGAGAAGAGTATTCGATACTTCCGGGTACTCTCGATCTTCGAGGCTGGTGGTCGTCTTCTCGACTGCCGGCAGGGCCTCCGCACTGTCGCAGCTTATGCTATCAAATTTCGGATCTTGGCTCGGGAGACAGCTTGGGCGGAGAACGTCTGCGTGGTTCTGTTCGTCAGGGGACTCTCAGCGCGGATGCGAGATGCTCTCTCCGCGCGTGAGATCCCCGAGCAGCTGGAAGTGCTGATCAACACCACCATCAAGATGGATAATCGGCACCGGGAGAGGGAGAAGGAGCATGTCAACAACACCCAGCCCCAGGTATGTTTTCCTTCTTCTCCTGGTGTTGATAATTCCATGCATTACACGAGTGGGCCACTGGGTGATGAATCCATGCAGCTTGGAGCGCTGTCGCTCTCGGACGACGAGAGGCAGCGCTTCATCAAAGAGCGACGCTGCTTCCGGTGCGGCCGCACCGGTCACCGCTTCGGCAGCTGTCGGGTCCAGACTGTATCGGCTCGGCGCCAATCGGGGATGGAAGGTGCGCCGTCGGGCCTCGAGAGGGCGCCAGCAGGTGGGCTCATTCCTGCCAAAACCACGGATTCTCGCACATTTTTTGAGGTGGCGATCAACTGTGGGGGTGACATTAGGGGAACTAAGGCTCTCATTGACTCAGGGGCGGCGGGCAATTTTATTCACGTGGGATTGGTGAAGGAGTGGGGAACCCCGGTGGAGGACTTAGGGGTTCCCTTACCAGTCTATGCCCTGGACGGTCGGCCCCTGGGCAGTGGGAGCGTCACCCAGCGCACAGTTCTCTTACACATCCGGGTGGAGGGTGGGGAGTGGGAATGGGTTACTTTTTTTGTCATCTTTTCCCCCTATTCTGTCATGGTGTTGGGTCATCCCTGGTTGTCGTCATGTGTTCGTGTCATTAATTGGAGCACGGGCGAACTTTCAACGGCGGCCGACGTCAAGTCGATCGTCAGCGGGAGTTTGCCCAAACCCTTGTCTCCCCCCCCCTCTTCTCTTTTGTCTCCTCCCTCTTTCTCCAGGATGGTGGGGAGCGTGGCAGATTCTGATCTACCCTCTAATCCCGATTTAATAGGGGTGCCTGAGATCTATTGGGACCTGGCGGACGTTTTTAGCAAGACGCGTGCTAAAGCACTTCCGCCTCATAGATCATACGACTGTCCCATTAATCTTCTACCCGGTACCTCCCCGCCTCGCGGGCGAATGTTCTCTCTCTCACGCCCCGAAACCTTGGCCATGAACACTTACATAGAGGAGGCATTGCTTGCGGGGCACATACGCCCTTCCACTTCCCCTGCCGGCGCTAGCTTCTTTTTTGTTGATAAAAAGGATGGGGATCAGCGCCCATGCATTGATTATAGGGGATTGAATGACGTTTCCATCAAGAACCGATATCCTTTACCCCTCATGGACACGGCCTTTGAGTGCTTACAGGGGGCACAGGTCTTTTCTAAACTTGACTTACGTAATGCATACAACCTGGTCAGGATTAGAGAGGGAGACGAGTGGAAGACTGCATTTAACACACCCAATGGGCACTATGAGTATTTGGTCATGCCCTTTGGTTTGGCTAATGCTCCGGCAGTCTTCCAAGCCCTGGTTAACAACGTGCTGCGAGACTTGATTGGGGTGTCGGTGTTTGTCTACTTAGATGATATCCTGATTTTTTCTCGCGATATGGTGCAACACCAAATGCACGTTCGGGAGGTGCTAGACCGTCTCCTCAAGCATCAACTATTTGTTAAGGCTGAGAAGTGTGTGTTTCACACGGACACCGTGTCCTTCCTGGGCTTTGTGTTGACGAAGGGCGATCTGCGCATGGATCCAGCCAAGGTGAGTGCAGTTTTGGACTGGCCACGGCCTTCGTCGCTCAAGGGGTTACAACGGTTTTTGGGCTTTGCAAATTTTTACAGGCGCTTTATTCGCAATTTTAGCGCCTTAGCCAATCCCTTAACAGCTCTCACTAAGGCCTCTCTCCCTGGCTTTGAATGGTCGCCTAGGGCTGAGTCGGCTTTCTGCGATCTTAAACGTCGTTTTACATCCGCTCCTGTATTGATCCGCCATGACGCGGAGGTTCCGTTCATTGTGGAGGTGGATGCCTCTGACGTCGCGGTGGGGGGGGTGCTCTCTCAGAGATGCTTAAAGGATGGGAAAGTGCACCCGTGTGCTTTTTTTTCTCGCCGTCTGTCACCAGCCGAGCGTAATTACGACGTGGGTAATCGGGAGTTATTGGCGATCAAATTGGCACTGGAGGAGTGGAGACATTGGTTGGAGGGGGCGGCACATCCTTTCATTATTTGGACTGACCATAAGAACTTGGCTTACATCCAAGGGGCTAAACGCCTTAACGCTCGCCAGGCCAGGTGGACGTTGTTCTTCACACGATTTCGATATACCATCTCCTATAGACCCGGCTCCAAGAATATCAAACCTGACGCGTTGTCGCGCCAGTTTGATCTTCCTGGGCGGGAGGAGCAGCCCCATCCCATTATTCCACCGGCCTTGATTTTGGCACCCGTGTCTTGGGGCATAGAGAAGGTGGTAAGGTCGGCGCTAACGCGGGAGCCCGATCCTGGTGGGGGTCCTCCGGGACGGTCGTATGTTCCCAAGGTGGCGCGCTCACGCTTGCTACAGTGGGCAGTGTGCACATGCGTCATCCCTCACCAGCCACCCAGGGGCAACCAGGACCCTGGAATTTATCCGTAGGAGGTTCTGGTGGCCGACAGTGGAGGGGGATACGCGTTCCTTTGTGGCGGCCTGTCCGGTGTGCGCACGTAGTAAGACCTCTCGATGGGCACCGGCGGGTCTCCTCCGACCACTTCCTATTCCTAAACGACCCTGGTCACACATATCTCTGGACTTTATTTCTGGTCTTCCCCTTTCGGACGGGTTCACCACCATTTTGGTGGTGGTGGATCGGTTCTCTAAGGCGGCTCACTTTGTCCCTCTCCCCAAGCTTCCTTCGGCCCGGGAGACTGCTGATTTAATTATACAGCATGTCTTTCGGGTCCACGGGCTGCCAGTAGATATCGTGTCGGACCGGGGTCCTCAGTTCGCCTCCAGGTTCTGGAAGGCGTTTGCCGCCGGCCTCGGCGCCTCTGTCAGTCTGTCGTCTGGGTTCCATCCACAGTCGAACGGGCAGACGGAGAGGGTCAACCAGGATTTGGAGGGGGTCTTGAGGTGTTACGTTGCCGGTAGTCCGGCAACGTGGAGTAGGAGGTTGGCTTGGGCTAAGTATGCGCATAATACCCTTCTCTCCTCTTCTACCGGTATGTCTCCCTTTCAGTGCCAGTATGGTTTTCAACCTCCTCTGTTTCCCAAGCAGGAGCAGGAGGCGGAGGTGCCCTCGGCCCAGGCACATGTGGCTCGCTGTCGCAGGACGTGGAAACAGGTTCGGAAGGCGCTACAGAAGGTTTCGGTTAGTACCCAACGGCAGGCTAACCGTAAGCGTCGTCCGGCTCCAGTTTACCGTCCAGGGCAGCGGGTTTGGCTTTCCACCCGGGATCTCCCTCTCCGGGTGGAATCCAAGAAGCTGGCTCCTCGCTTTATAGGACCATTTAAAGTTATTCATCGGGTTAATCCAGTGGCTTACAAGTTACGACTTCCGAGCTCTATGAGGGTTCATCCGACGTTTCATGTGTCCCTGTTGAAGCCATTCCTCTCATCGCCCTTGGCCCCGCCACTGCCTGTGGTTCCTCCGCCCCGGTTTATTGGCGGTCAACCCATTTACACGGTGCGGAGGATACTGGGTTGTAGGCGGAGGGGTAGGGGGTTTCAGTTCTTGGTGGATTGGGAGGGGTACGGGATAGAAGAGCGTTCTTGGGTGCCTCAAAGGGATATTTTAGATCCCAGCCTGATCGTTGATTTCCGGCGGCTGAATCCCGAGGCTCCTAGGTGAACGTCTGGTGCCGTTCGTCGGGGGAGGGTACTGTTACGTTCTGGACACCGACCTCGGTCGGTGACCACCCACATTCCTGGCATATGTCACTGGGCTTGTCACCTGTCATTTCCCTGTCAATTAGTGCTGTCACTTAGGGGTGGTTCCTGATTGGCTGTCACGGGGGTGTGTGTGGAATGTTGGTATTTGGTCTCTATTTAACATACCTCTCTTCTGCTTGTCCATTGTCAGGTCTTCACTAATTGCGTTCGGGGATAACGCGGACGGTTCTACTGTGGACCTCCAATAAGCTCCCATTTACCTTATCTTTCACTTGTGCTTTAGCACTTGTCCTCTCTTAGAATTTACTCTGTGTTCTTACTATTAAAGTCGAACCTGTTCAAGAGTAAACACTCTCTGTCTCTGTGATTGCCTTCAACCATTGGAATTCACCTACCTGCATTCTGACAGCTTGCATGTCAATTATTTCAATGTGAAGTGATGCAAGGAACTGATTGATTGATTGATTGAAAAGTGTATTAACAGATTGCAGAATGGGTACAGTACAGTACAGCTCAATACATACAATTGTTAAGGGGATGCAGACCAGAGAAAGACTTTCGTCTTGTTTACATCAGGGTCCCCCATTTTCAATTCATCATAAGCTCTTGTCCTTTTGTGGAAATAGCAGCTACATTGGCAAAATGGGTTGCTCACAAAATGCATCAATTCTCTGGGCATGTCAAATCCATCAAATCGACTTGCAAAGTTTTCCCTCAATTTGTATCAATGAAATCTGTCATTAATTGAGTGACTTTTGGCTCAATTGTGTGTGTGAACGTTGACACACAAAAAAAAGAAAAATATTCTAATTATCATGTAATCTTTTGCGGGACGGTCAGAATCATCCCGCGGGCCCCCAAACACAGGAGCCCCGATGAGGCGAGGAGCAGGCGTCACTGGTGTGCTCCTTTAAAAGAAGCTTGCTTGCTGTCAGTGTGGTTGTGTAGGCAGCACACCCACAGTGGCTCAGAGAAACAGTGAACTGGGTCTCGGCTAGAGACGGGTCTTTACATCACTGGTTTCTTGTTCTCTTTTTTTTCCCGTGGAAAGGAAGTGTTACAGCGTGTTCCCCACAGCGCTGACATGTTTTCTTAACGCTCAGCACGCCGGGCGCTGAGAGCTTCAAATATGTTCAACTTTAGCACAACAAAAAAAGAGCAACGTTCCTCAAAAGCCTTCTCTGAAGTCACATACAGTAGCAACAGATGGAGCCATGACTACCCCCCCCCCCCACACATCTACTGAGTACTGTGGGGAAAACATATATAAAAAAAAAAAGGGATTTAAAAAAAGACATGCTCGGTAGACGCTAGCCCACAGAGCAGTACGAGTTGAGGCAACAGCCTCTGAAGCATGACTTCCCTCACCACAAGGTCTAAGAAGAGAGGGTTGAATCTATAATTTTGCCCAATTATAGTATATTCCAGCCATACAGTAGCTTTGGAACTATCGTGTTGGTAAATCATGTCATTACAAACATTGGCAAATGGCGTTTGTCCTGCTCATACCAGAAAACGACATAGGTTCATCTCAACAAATGTCAACCGCTGAGAAAAAAAAGGGTTCCAATTGAGGGACACATTAGAGTGCATCCTCACTGATGAGTTAATGCAGATCATTTTGGTTGTAAAAACTAAAAACTAAAAAAGGAGAATTCCAAGGAAATTTAGACATCAAAATAACGTTTTGATCTCGAACACAATTAAACCGAGGCGTAATCAAGGACGTGGTTTCGGTTCTTCTCTCTCTTGTTCTCTTATCTTCTCGCCGCACCCTCTCTCCATCTCTTTCTATCTTTGTATACTTTCTCTGCTTCCCTCCCTCTCGCCTCCCTCTCACTTCCCACGGCCCGCCTCTCTGTCCTCTCTAGCTCAAGGACGTTTGTGCGTCGTGTCTGCCTCGTCCAGACGGGCTGAAGGGAACTACTTTTTCCTTTCTTCTTGCCTCCTCATCCCCGCTAACAGGAGAGCTCTGTAGTCGAGCGCTTCCCCCCCCCCAGAGGAGCTGTGGAACATTTGTCAGCAGTGCCTCCTTTGTGCCTCCTTTGCGCCTCCTTATCTAAAGACTGTAGAGTGCGGCTGAACAGATCCCTCCATGCTCTGAGAAGTTGAAATGACTTAACATTGAATATTCACCCTTAGAACACGCCACATTATGTGCCTGGATCCTCGCCATAGCCCTGAGCACAAATCACCCTGGGTAATGTCTAGAGTTGCAACATTTTGTGGAAAGTTTTCATGTGAATTAACAGGACTATATATGGGATTTAATAGGAATTAAATGGAAATATAAGGGTTATTTTTATAGGCTGTATTTACCATGTCAAATGCTGATAGAAACATAAACCTTTTACCATACCATAAGCACAAAGCAGACATTATTGCAAGCCCTTTTGTAGTAACCCAATTTACTTATGAGTTACATTTTTAAAGGGACACTTCGCCAAAAAACAATGCTGTTTTATTTAGCACATCATCTTACACACACCAAAACTGTTGTGCACACATTCATTGAATCTGACAATATTTGCGAGTTAATGAGTTTGAATAGGTCCTCCAGTGATGTCATCGGAGGGCTCTACATCTTTGTGTTAATTAAAGATCAATTAAATAATGGACAAAGTCAACATAGTCAAACGCATTAAAGGGGAACTCCAACATTTTGGGAAATTAGCTTATTTAACATCTTCCCTGGAGTTAGACAAGAAGATACATACCTTTTTTGTCTCTGTGCGTGCATTTTAGCTTTGGGAATAGACGCTCCGTTAGCATAGCTTAGCTTCATCACTGGAAGTGAGGCAGGACAGTAGCCTTACAGTGCCTTACAGTGTATTGCAAGGTCTGACATTTACCAAATTTGATATGCATGACCTTGGTGGGCTCTAGGTCAACTCCTGAAAAGGGGGTCAATGTCAGACCTTGCAATCAAAAGTTAGGGGGCGCACTGAAATTATGGCAAGGGTTATTAGCCACCTAACTTTTGATTGCAAAGTCTGACATTGACCCCCTTTTCAGGAGTTGACCTAGAGCCCACCAAGGTCATGCATATCAAGTTTGGTCAATGTCAGACCTTGCAATACACTGTAAGGCACTGTAAGGCTACTGTCCTGCCTCACTTCCAGTGATGAAGCTAAGCTATGCTAACGGAGCGTCTATTCCCAAAGCTAAAATGCACGCACAGAGACAAAAAAGGTATGTATCTTCTTGTCTAACTCCAGGGAAGATGTTAAATAAGCTAATTTCCCAAAATGTTGGAGTTCCCCTTTAAATGTCAATAACTGTTTTAAGTGAGAAATAATGTGTGCAAAGGGGTTTTG
Organism: Notolepis coatsorum; assembly: GCF_963971535.1. Lineage (NCBI taxonomy): Eukaryota > Metazoa > Chordata > Actinopteri > Aulopiformes > Paralepididae > Notolepis > Notolepis coatsorum. The sequence continues at coordinate 46,820,072 of NC_140170.1, read as the reverse complement.
AGTTTTGCAATATGTGTGATAGTATGTGCAAAATAAATCAACATTGCTGTGAATAAAAAGAATGTTGGCCTAACCTTATTGTGGACTCAATACCATCGCACCAGTGCGCAAGATCTCGAGAATAATCTGCACATGTGACGGAGGAGTGCTCTGCACATTGAATGCACAGTGCAGGGCGGCAATTCAACTGAATATACAAGTTCACTATTATAAAAAATGTATTGAAATTGGGCAAAATTTCCAAAATTCCCAAGCTGACCTTCCATGGAAGATTTCCGGAAAATTACTTGAAAGTTTCCGCTCTTTTGCAACCCTATAGTATTGTCACGGGCCGCGTCCACAAATATGGGCCTCCCGTTCCACGTCAATAGAACTGCTCCATAAAATGTGTCTCTTGGTGACATCATCGGGAGCACTGGCATGCGGTTGTCTCTGAGAATAATGTTGAGTCTCTGACAATGTGAGGGCAGGCAACGCTGTTCCCACGATTCTACGTGATGATGAATAGTGTTACATTCCAGCATGTGGCTGTTGTATTTTGTTTCTCATTTTGTCCCCCCCCCCCCCCAAAAAGCCCATACTAGGAGTTGTGAACTAGGGTGCGGCCCACTGGTTAAAGTACATACTGAACACATCTTTTTAGGGCATCCCTTCAGACAGAAAATAGCCATCAATGACAACAGTTAAAGCTGGATAGGGCCCTCAGAGACCTGAGATGAGCCTTTGCACACGCCACTGATCAGAGGAGTCTTGGCTCTCTTGTTATTGGCTGTGGGGAGAAGCTCGCACATGTTCCCAATATTATCAACTGAAGTGGCCAGCATCACATATAAGTAAGTATAAGTAACATGCAAACTTTCTTTTATGGAGTAAGTTTACTTGGAACCACTGTGAATGTACGTGGAAGTTTACAGCATATTGAAAATCTTCTCTTATTGAAACTCCATAATTAATGTGTTGTTGTTTTTTTACCTGGAATTGCCCGGCGTAGTGTTGGTCTGTGGTGCCCTCCCGACCCTCCTTCAGGGCGATGAGGGTGAACCCTCTGAAGTAGGAGGGACTGGACGCCAGAAGAGTCACTGTGAGTGGGAGACGAAGGAGACGCAGTGTGTTAATGAAGCGCGTTGATGTTACGCAGAGTAAAGTACTTGAGTAATTGTACTTTGTTACAATACTTAAGTACTGTTTTTGGGGATTTGTACTTTACTCAAGTATTATTAGGTTTGTATACTTGTACTTTTACTCAATTACATTTCAGAGGAAAAAAAACACATTTTTTACTCCTTACATTTAAAATGCAGACCTACAAAGTACAAAGTACAAATCTCGCAAGTCCAACCATTTTAATTAGTATATTTGTTTCTCTGGCCGAACTGGGACCCTGATGTAAACAAGACGAAAGTCTTTCTCTGGTCTGCATCCCCTTAACAATTGTATGTATTGAGCTGTACTGTACTGTACCCATTCTGCAATCTGTTAATAAACTTTTCAATCAATCAATCAATCTAACGTTAACGTTATTAATGCTGCGGCCGCTCTTTATTTAAAAACAGTCAATCAAATCCCCATCAATGGAAAATGAACCCACCCATACCCATGCTGATCGGTCCTTGTGCAAGACTAGAAAGTGGATCTTTGATTCAACACCTGCTATCAGAAGAATAGATGAAGAGGACGAAACGGAACATTTCATTGCCCTGGAATGAAAAAAAATGTACTTTTACTTTTTAGTACTAAGTAGATTTAAAAGTAGAAACTTTTTTACTTTTACTCCAGTGTGTTTTTAGCCAGATACTCTGACTTTTACTTGAGTAAGATTTTGAGACGGTACCCATACTTTCACTTAAGTATCATTTCTGGGTACTTTTGACACCCCTGGTTAAAGAGGCCTGATATACAAAATAAAAACACACACACACACACATAGGGTCCAGTGCATAACGGCATGGGGTCTCGCTACGTGACGCAGGGTGGGAACACGTGACACAGGAGCACCGCAGGGGGACGACAGAGTTGGTATCGCATTAATAAGAGTTCTGCGCATGAAGGAATGGCACCATGTGAAAGAGGGAGCAATTGTAATGAATTAAAGAGTTCAAATTCCATAACATATACAGAGGGAGCACACACACACACACAGAAATGGCATGCAGTTTGTATCTTTACAAGAGTAAAGTTCACATTCTCCTGGGGACAAGTAGTCATTAGGATGTGGGTGGGGGTGCAGGAAGTGCTATAATGGTACATTATACAAAAGGGAGTTTGTACAGCAGTGATACGTGGGTTGATTTCCAATCAGTAGAGTTCACCCCTACTGTATATATATATATCAGATATAGATAGCATATCAATGGGTTTATCCTTCAAATACATTTCAAATATATACTACACCAGGTACTGTAGGCCACATGTTGCCATGGAAACCTTGAGGAGCGTTTTTTTTTTGACAATAGGGAGATAAATATGAGCATTTTAAATAATGTAGAGCTTTAGAAAGCACATTTAATGAAAAATATGAGCATTTTAAATAATTTAGAGGTTTAGAAAGCACATTTAATTAAAACATGTCAGCATTTAAATCATGTATAGCTTTTAGGAAGTCTACACTTAATAGCTAACTAAAAACGCAGCAATAGCTTTGTGACCGTGCTCCTCTTCCTCAGAGTGGCCTTCATCCCAGGTCCCGAGCAGCTGATTGGAATGTTGACCCTGAGCACACATGCCATGCTCGCCCAAAGTTCCATGATCTGGCCGCTTTGAAGAAAGCCCCAGAAAAGATTTTTATATATATGAGTCAGCCTGTTTTGAACTAGATGTTCTATTGTGTGTGTTCGCCCCCGGCCCCGGGGTACTTTTACTATACTGCAGCCTACATAAGTACACTGTTTCATGTGCTACAATGTTGTTGTTGTTGTTGTTGTTGTTGTTGTTGTTGTTGTTGTTGTTGTTGTTGATATATATTGTTGTATGATGACAGATGCCATGTTGCATTTGCAATATAGAGCCATAATAAACATAATTTAAATAACAGAAGGTAAAATATCTGGGAAGATTCATGGGGGCATCTTTTCACCCTGTGTAAATTCTGAGGCAATATTTGATTCATGGGGTCAGTTTTGCCCATTCCTACACAGATTTAAATGGACAACTAGTCTACATGTATCTGTAGGTACTACCCATCCTACTTTGAAGAACAACTATTTTACAAGACATTCAATAAGTTATGAAAGATATACACTTCAATGTTCAAGTATGCCAACTTTTAACTCTTGTGTGGTGTTTGGTTTTGTTACTCACCCACTCGGGTGGAGCCACAACATTATTGGGATGTTATTAAAGGTTCGCTATTTTTCACTATTTGGGCAAATTTACACAATGCCCTGTGAGTATATGGAACACATCTGTAAGGTTTTTTTTTCAATGAAATGCATTGTTTTGTATTTTTAATCAAATACTTTGGTGCACCACTTTCTCCCCTTTCCAACGTCCAAGCTGTTTTGGGCTGGGCTCCGCCCATACTCGCAATGAGAGAGAGAGAGAGAGAGAGAGAGAGAGAGAGAGAGAGAGAGAGAGAGAGAGGAGAGAGAGAGAGAGAGAGAGAGAGAGAGTGAGAGAGAGAGAGAGAGAGCATAACTGGCCTACCACCTCTTTTACATAACCTTTAGAGCAGTGTTTTTCAAAGTGTGGGTCAGGACCCCACGTGTACAGTAGGTACTAGGTAGGTAGGTTTTTACGAAGACCGGGTCCTCAAGCTCTTCTCACGAAGATCAAACGAGGTCAACGCCCTCTCACATCCATTTAAATAGACCATGTCGAATGAAACACCGTAGGCTAGTGTAGCAGTCGAAAAACTGGATACAATTTTGTATATTAGCTTAGACAATAATCTGCCAAATCAGTTTGGGGCCAGAGGAATATTTATTATGAAAGTGTGGGTCCCCATTGAAAAAGAAAAACAGTTTAGAGGTCAATTGACTGATTGATTGATTGAAAACGTTATTAACACTTTGATTGCCTAAGGCTAAATTAATGAATATACCATCCGTTGCCAGCTCTATTTAACATGGAGAAGTTCCCCTTCTTTGCAGGGCTATAACTTTTTAAATTCTATTGCTAGATTGCCATTATTAGGGCCCATTCAAGGTCCTATATGTATTGTTCATGGTGTAGCAACGTTAACTTTTTCATTCACATATTCATACTCAAATATGGTCTAAAGTATAAGTATGTGTTTCATCTCTTTCTGCAGCTTTCTCAGAACGTGATCTATAGCCCCAAATGCATTATATTGATGATGAAATACAGTTTGATAGCAATCGGCGCGATATAAAAAATTCCAACTGGACGTACTTCTGGAAGTTACTACACGTCATCTGATGTTGACCGGATGGGCGAGGGGGCGTTTATAATTCCGTGGGCAGCGTTATACCATTCATCTAATGTGGGTCATATGTTCATCAGATCAGTTAGTATCGAACACGGTAATATTACACGCTAAAACTCACCCCAGTCTCCTCGGGCCGTTGGCGATCAGCGTGGGGTAAACAGTTTTCCATTATGGGATGTCGAAATACCCGGTCCATTTCCAGGTTGTATAATAGTATATAATAGTATATCCAAATCATGTTGTTTATCGAGTTATTGGCAACGGATCTCTATGTATTGTGTCGAGCTCGAGTCCCGGGACCTATAGCGAGTGCCCGGAAGTAATATGGGTGATCACCACTTCATCCACATGACTTCCTGTTGGGCGATCTGCCGATCGGCCATCAGATGGCGCTCTTGAACCGCTAGAGGATTGAGAGGAGATCAGAACTATGTGTGAAGGCTCAGAGGGGGAATATGATTCCGATCACAGATTTTTGAAATATTGATATCAAAGACGAGTTACGGCGTCCTAGGCAACTTGAGCATGGCTAGGAAAGACGCCCTAAACACGTTTCCGGCACTTAAAGTGTTAACAGATTGCAGAATGGGTAGTACAATACAGTACGGCTCAATACAAACAATTGTTAAGGAGATGCAAACCAGAAAAGGACTTTCGTCTTGTTTACATCACACAGATATACAGTACTGTTTCATCAAGACATTTATGACATACAAATAATATACAGTACTGTTTAGAGAAAGAGATCATAAAAAAAGATACATTCAAAGGGGAAGAAACTGTAGATTGGAGGGGGTTGGGTGGGTTTAGGGGAGTTTGGACATTTACCGGGGCCAGTTTCGAATTGCAGCCTCCCGTAGGTGCTCTTTGAGAGCGGTATTGAAGGAGGGTAGGGGATTCACAATATTTTACGGCTGTGGGTAGGGCCGTTCCACGTTGATGTGGCATAATTGCGAAACGTGTTTAGTCCCTTGTTTGAGCAGAATCTGGGTTTAACATGATTTGCGGAGCTCCCTCTGGTGTTGTGGTCGTGAAATTCACTGACCTTTGGGAAGTATTTTGACATGTACATGGGTACCTTAGTCGTGTAGTGTATCTTGTAGACCAGGCCCATTGCAAGTTGCTGTACTCTGTCGTCTACTCTAAGCCATCCTAGGTTGTCAAAATGGGCAGGGGTGAGGTCAGCAGGTCAAGCAGTAGTCTGTCCGTTTGTTTTGTGATATTTGAGTCTTGTTTTTAGGGCCTTTGAGGTGCTTTGGTACCATGAGGTGCAAAGGATAAGTACATAATATCATTTCAGTAAGCTGGATGTTCATTGTTCTTTATTCTTAGATTCCTCCTATCCTCGGAGAGCTGTTTCACCTCAACACTAGCTGACCACACATACAACCAAAATGGGCTGCCGTGTGGCTATGTCAATGCATTGAGAAGTGAATGCTCCCAAGACTGAAATACAATAATGTAACATACAGAGTATGTACTTTTACTGAACAACACAAATGGGTGAGCTGCATAGGTCAACAAAACAGCTAGTGTTGAGGTGAAACAGCTCTCAGATTAATCTAAGAATAAAGAACAATGAAATTAATCTATGTACTTTTACTTTGATACTTGAGTTGAATGAATATGGATGCCTTTTACTTTACCAGAGTAGGCAACTATGCTAGCAGAGTATTTATACTTTTTTCTTCTTCAACTAAAGGACTTGTCTAATTTGCCCCACTGGTCCGCCCAGGAAATGAACAGGGGGAAATGTAGGTCAAAGATGGTATCACTAAGTAGCCCTATCAAGACCAGATCCTCCCTGCAGTGGGGAGAGAGAGAGAGAGAGAGAGAGAGAGAGAGAGAGAGAGAGAGAGATGAGAGAGAGAGAGAGAGAGAGAGAGAGAGAGAGAGAGAGAGAGAGAGAAGAGAGAGAGAGAGAGAGAGAGAGAGAGAGAGAGAGAGAGAGAGAGAGAGAGAAGGAGAGGGAGAGGGAGAGGGAGAGGGAAAGAGAGAAGAGAGAGAGAGAGAGATACCGGTGATGTGATGTCCCTCAGCTGCTGTTTATGAGTCATTCGGTTATTATGATTTAAGTGAAATTAACCTTAAGAGACTAGCCAAGCCACTCGTCTAGTTTCTCTTGTTTTTATGCGATAGGCTAATGTTTATTGTGGAGTTAAAATCCTTGTGAAAGTGTCACAAAACCAATGCTTTTAGCGTTAGTAATTTACTTTGGCACACTTTACGCACGAAATGCGCACACAATTTCGCTCGTTTTTGCCTTTCTGTAGCCTTGATTGAATGAAAACTTTATTTAACAGATTGCAGAATGGTTACAGTACATTACGGCTCAATAAACACAATTGTTAAGGGGATGCAGACCAGAGAAAGACTTTCGTCTTGTTTACATCAGGGTCCCCCATTGCCATTGTCAATTCATCATAACATAGACAGTAGGCTACATGCAGTACTGCTACAAGATACATTTATGACATGATACCAGATTTACAAATACAGTACTGTCGTTTTTTTTTATAGACAAAGAAACGTGACATGACATGTGAACAGCAACTGCAATCAAATTTGCTCACGATAGAACATGTATCTATATGCATAGATAATAGATTCGATGTAGCATGGGCAGAAGTTGTTCCAGTATTTGAATTTAAAGATGACCCAACTTGGCTGAATTGAAAGTAAACCCGGCCACCACAACTTGTGCCTCTATATACCGTACCTCTGTAGGTGCTGCCGGGCTGGTAGGTCTCCGGGTCTCCCTCCACTCGGAGTCTGAACTCATGGTACCCGTCTTTCCGAGTGCCCTGGGTCTGAGCCCGGAGGATCCGCCCGCAGTAGCGTCCGACAGCTTGCCCACCGAGCCGGGCTCCTCCACGAAAGAAGCGACAGCGGTGCACACAACAAAACTCCAGACGAAATACTGCCAAAGCGGTAAATGCAAATAATAGATCCCCATGATGTTCGGAGCCGCCGCGGACGGCAGTCTAGTAGTAACCGAAACCGAAAAGAAAACAATCGGGGGTGGAGGATGACTGAATATAAATGTATAATTCTACCCACAAACTCCGCGATTCAACTAACTACTACCACTGACACTGACAGTCAACGTGAAACGGCGACGAATCCATCCCCCGATTTGACCCGACTGCAGTTTGTGCGTCTCTGAGGAGTTCGGCAGCAGCAGTGGGTTCTTCTGAACATTCAGCTGTGATGCAGCACCTCCCTGCAGACCCACAGAGTGCTGTTGTTCCGCGATCTGTCAGATGTGTTGATAGCGTGCGTAATAACTAATAAACACACCAGCGGGCTCCGGGAAATAATAACCAAGTGCGGTTCTACGCGCCATGTCTCCCTGACGCGCGAAGCAAGGGAAGGGCTCAATTGGAGGCGCTCTGCGAGCAGCTAGACTTTTAACAGACCCCAGACATTTCCACCACTGATGTGTGTGTGTGAGAAGCTCTGGCATTCCTGGGGCAGCTAGGAGGGGGAGCTGTCTGTCAGCAGACAGATGTGGTTCATCATCATCATCACGCAAGTCAATTATGGATCATATGGCGTTTTATTGCTCTTGACCCCTGCCCTGTGCGTAATTTACGCGTGTTCTTGCCAACACTGACTGGAGCAATGCTATAGTAGTCGATTATTTTCAAGAACACTGTCTGGCGTTAACTATTTTAGTCTGTGAAATGAAAGGGGCACTTCACCAAAAACAATGTTGATTTATTTTGCACATAATAACATATCACACCCAAAAACCTCAGTTTTGATCGCATTCATTTAGTTTGGGACAGTTGAGAGTAAATTAGTCTGAATATGGCTGAATGATGTCACTGGGGGGGACTTTGAATCCTCGTGTTGTGTTAGCTCGATGGAATTATGAAAAATAGCAATAGCCTACCTTGCCTTATATAGGGAATGCTACCTTATAATTTCATTGAGCTGTAATGAACACAACACAAGGATCCAATGTCCCTGATGACATCGCTGACTGGTGGTGATGGCCATATTCACTCGTTTACTCTCAATAACTGTCAAACTAAATGATTATGTGCAAAACTGTCTTTGTGTGTGAGCTTATGTACAATATAAATCATTTGGTGAAGTGCCCCTTGAAGGTATTGCATGACACGCCTATACAAGACAAGACTGACAGCAGGAACTAAATCATTGTATGCTTTCTATTTAGAGTAATTAAGCCTCAAGGCACGTTTGCTTTCAGTCTTTTCATAAAACACTATTATAATGTCTTACGACCAATCAGGCCGCTCAGGCCATGACCTATGCCTTTGTAAAGCTTAACGATGTGTGCCCCTTCAGTGAAGTTAATGATGAGCTATAAAGATGGATTCACGACACAACTATTCCAATATTCAAGCAATAAAAAATAGCACATGCAAAAATGTGGCTATAGCATATACATGTCCTCAAGTTCAAGTTTCAAGTTTCTTTATTAGTTGTCATACAGAAGTACAGAATACTTTTATACAAAATGCTTCTTTCTGTTACGCTCCAGAGACTGTGCTAGACAAAAATAGATAAGTATAAAATAAAATAAGTATAGCAAGTATAAAATAGAAGTCACGTACGTAGACACAAGTGTTCAGTATGTACATATGTACAATGTTCAATGCAGAGTAGAAGTAACTGAGTTACCATACAATATACTATGCAATATACTAATATACAATAGTGCAAAGGAGAAATGGGATGAGGTACAATTTAGGTACAATTTACAGTAAGGTGTAATGAGGTATGGGTTGTAGTGCAACCTGTGTCCTAGCCTGTGTCCTAGTCCTACCTGTGAATGTATCAATACACCCTCTCACATTTACATTTGAGTAACTGCACATCTGAAGAATTTGCTAAAATACTCAGTTCAGTTGTATCCCATGTATCCCCATGTAATGTGCCCACCCATCAGTGGGTAAGTGGCAATGTGTTCAGATGTAACAAGGAAGATGCTCAGCCAGTCAAGCGGTTATTTTCTAGAATCAGAAACTTTGTGATGACTTTGTCACATTGGTGCAGCAAAGACATAACTCACTGTTCACACGCATGGCAGGAAGCCAGTGCTAGATATGCAATCACTCAAACAGAAAATGTACATTCTTTATATTTATGTCTTATTAATGGCAAGTGGTGTTGCAGCTGTAAAAGGAAGCAAAGTGTTTGTCTTGCAGCATGATGGCTCTCTCTCTCTCTCTCTCTCTCTCTCTCTCTCTCTCTCTCTCTCTCTCTCTCTCTCTCATCTCTCTCTCTCATCTCTTCTCTCTCTCTCTCTTTCTCTCTCTCACTCTTCCTCAAAAATCCATATTTAATAACGAGGAGGATGCATTTAATAAATTAAAAGGTAGCTGCTGTACTTGTCATGCGCAAGTACAGAAGAGTTGGTGCCCAGTAGGTGTCACAAGAGTTGTGTCCTGGGTGGCCACTGGCCATAAGTCTTTATTTCCAGCTGTTTACTAACATCAATCTTGCTCTCATCTGCCCCCTCTCTCTCTTTGTTTCTATGTCCATTTATCTCTGTCCCTCTGTCCCTCTGTCCCTCTGTCCCTCTATCTATCTATCTATCGATCTATCGATCTATCGATCTATCTATCTATCTATCTATCTATCTATCTATCTATCTATCTATCTATCTATCTATCTATCTATCTATCTATCTATCTATCTATCTATCTATCTATCTATCTATCTATCTATCTATCTATCTATCTATCTATCTATCTATCTATCTATCTATCTATCTATCTATCTATCTATCTATCTATCTATCTATCTATCTATCTATCTATCTATCTATCTATCTATCTATCTATCTATCTATCTATCTATCTATCTATCTATCTATCTATCTATCTATCGAAGACAGTATATAGAGAAACAGTAGAAGTCTCATGGTCACAGTCTGGAGTCTGTTAGCCTCTGTGAAACTGTATATAAAGCTGGAAACAGCTTCTCTCTCTCTCTCTCTCTCTCTCTCTCTCTCTCTCTCTCTCTCTCTCTCTCTCTCTCTCTCTCTCTCTCTCTCTCTCTCTCCCGCTCTCTCTCTCTCTCTCTCTCTCTCTCTCTCTCTCTCTCTCTCTCTCTCTCTCTCTCTCTCTCTCTCTCTCTCTCTCTCTCTCTCTCAATCTCTCTCTCTCTCTCTCTCTCTCTCTCTCTCTCTCTCTCTCTCTCTCTCTCTATTTCTCTCTCTCTCTCTCTCTCTATTTCTCACTGCATATGTGTTTGGATATGCATTGGAAGAGTGCATGCATACATGGGTCCATAGCATGTTACTGTGTGTGTGTGTGTGTGTGTGTGTGTGTGTGTGTGTGTGTGTGTGTGTGTGTGTGTGTGTGTGTGTGTGTGTGTGTGTGTGTGTGTGTGTGTGTGTGTGTGTGCGTGTGTGTGTGTGTGTTTCAATTACTACATGCATTGGAAGAGTGCATGCATACATTATAACT
>NC_140170.1:46653260-46809039 GCF_963971535.1 Notolepis coatsorum | reverse complement strand
ATTGGAAGAGTGCATGCATACATTATAACTGCAGCTATGGTTAACAGTTGCTTAATTTCGTTTACAATTTTATATGCTTATTTTTGTATATTAGTAATAATACACTAAATTGTATTTCACTGTATTTGTTATTGGTTTATATAAGATATATATTAGTGGCGCACAATTTTTCTATTTGTTTGTGCAATTATTTCATCTCACGAGACTTGGCACACCTGGTATCCGGTGACGTGTTTCCGCCCTCTTTCTCTTGAGTTGCGACAATGAACTTGGATGGATTATTGACTTACCTGTCAATCTTAATAAGCAAAGAACAATCCTTCAAGACAACTTAACAAGACAATCTTCCAAGATAAGGATCAAAGACATACTACCATATTGATTGTTTTGGATGATGATTTTGGTATATGTTACAGTGATGTTCTGACCATGGTTTTAATGGACTTTCAATGTTAATGGTATCTTTTGTATGCATTTGTATGTTATACAGATTTTACGGTTTGGATGGGGAATGAACAAGCTTCATTAAAATCAGTTCAAGAAATCTACTTGTGTTAATTGCGTCGTGCCCGGAGGATGTCACAGTAAAATCTTAACTGTCTACACGAAGTCAAGTGGAAGCAAGATGGCGGCGCCGGTCTTCGTCTCGCTCGTCATGAAGCAACGCATGGGATGGACCACGGTGTAAACCACAAGATGGCGCCGGTGTTCAAGTCAACGCTCATCAAACAACAGCATCTGGAATGACGGCACCTGCGTAAAGTTCTAAACTCACTTTCTCCACCACTAAAAAGGCAAAAATTTGCAGCAAGAGATATATTTGCAAGAAAAGCCATAAGGTTGGACACTTAGTCATAATCGCGGCAAGAGCGTACTTCACTCCCCTTCCTTCTCCCCTCACATTCACCATGCACTCCTCTTCATCCTCCCTTCCATCCACCACGCACTCCTCTTCATCCTCCCTTCCTCCCACCACGCACTCCTCTTCATCCTCCCTTCCTTCCACCATGGAAGCCTCACGCCCTTATATGGTCAGCATCCCTTCACCTCCCGTCACTCAACCCAGCTGCACTTCATCCCCTGATTCACACGCTGTCAGGCACCTCACTCCTCACAGCTGTATCCCATCCCCTGATGATGAGGACCCTACTTCAACTGGACGACGCTGACCAGAAGTTGTCGTGGTGTTAGTATCATTACCCAGGACCTCCGTGCCAGCGTGTTCCTGTCTGGACCCCTCTGGAGCTTACCGAGGAGTTCCAGCTCCCTCTCTCAAACACGAAACCGTGTCTCCCGTCTGCAGTGGCACTGGAGTGCGCCTGCCCCCGTTATCCCCCTATTCATACCTGTTGTACATTTCTGGATGTAATTCTTGCCTGCTTAGGAATACCATTAAAACCCCTTGAAACGCTCCATTCTCCTCTCCTGTGTTCAGCGATTGGGCTGTGCTTAAAACCCACTCTCACAGAACACCACGACCAAGATGACAGAACCAGCTACACACAAGATCGAGGAATGGAGGAGATTTCAGATACAGTCTGTGAGTATTATCAACGGCCAGTCCACTCGGGTAGACCAACTCGCCCTCTCAATAGACGCCGTCACTGCTCAGCTTACCGCTCTCACACTCGGCTCTGCGGAACGAGACAGACAATACGGCCGTTTCGAGGCATACGTCACAGCTCAGCAAGCCCCACCAGACTCTCTCCCCACTGCTGCGATTCCCCCGCACAGGGAGCCCCACGTCCCCGCGCCGGAGCGTTATGACGGAAGCGTCTCCAAATGCCGAGCTTTTATCTTTCAGTGTTCGCTAGTTTTCGGGCAACAATCACACACTTTCCAAAGCGAGAGGTCTAAAGTAGCTTACCTGTCGGCCCTGCTCACGGGTGCTGCAATGGAATGGGGAACCGCTCTCCACTTCAATAATTCTCCCCTCTGCGAGTCATACTCTGCATATATTTGCGACATGCGCAAAGTCTTTGACTTGAGCGAATACGCTATCGATTTTCATATCCTGGCAGCCGTCTCCGACTGGGGTGACACGCCACTGCGAGGGGCTTTCCGCCAAGGCCTGAGCGACATTTTGAAAGACAAACTTGCGTCTAAAGAAAAACCGAATTCCCTAGATGAGCTAATCCATTTGGCCAGGGAACTGGACATGCGCCTCCGTGAACGCCGCCGAGAGAAGGCTAGCACCGCTCGCCCACCTGTGCCCTGCTCAACTCGTTCTCCCCGCGCCGTCCACGCTGAAAGTAGTTCCCCCGAGCCCATGGACCTAGACCGCTCATGCCTTCCCCCCAACGAACGCCGTCACAGGCTCGCTACGGGGGCATGCTTATACTGCGGCCAACTTGGTCACTCCGTTGCCTCATGTTCGCTTCGCCCAAACGACGGAGCTCAGCAGTGACGCTGGGCGTATGTTCAAGCATTGATATCGCTCCCAGCTCCGGTCCGAACATGCAATTCAGCGCCACGCTGTGTCTCAACGGTAAATCACTCCCGCTGTCCGCCCTGGTCGACTCAGGTGCCGACGAGAACCTCATCGACGCTGCGGTTGTCTCCCACTACCACATCGCTACGGACGCCCTGCCGATACCCCGTGACGCCCGCGGGTTAAACGGAAAGCTGCTCACGCGAATAACTCGCCACACCGTACCGCAGCTCTCCCCACAATTCCATTGTCCTTGGCATGCCTTGGCTCAAATTACACAACCCCGTCATAAACTGGCCTACTGGCTTAGTGACCAGCTGGAGCGCTCACTGTCACGTAGCCTGCCTACAATCAGCTCGGTCGCCACTAGGGGTCGCTGGTCCCCACCTTCCCAATGAAACCATTGACCTGTCTGCTATTCCTCCTGTCTACCATGCCTTAAAGGCTGTATTTAGCAAACAACAGGCTCTCTCCTGTTGCCAACTATGCCCCAAAACTATGGAACACACTACCTACACACATCAGGAATGCCAGCTCCATACACATTTTTAAAGGAAAATTAAAAACGTACCTATACAGTCTAGCTTACAAATAGTGTACCATGCCTTAGGGAAAGCGAGTATCTTATTGAAATGTTTTTATTATTATGTTTTTATTTTTTATGTATTGATCTTTTACTGAAATGTTATTTTACTGTACTTTGCCTATTGCCGTACTTTTATTACTGTTGTCTTATTAATGTGATGCTTTATTTTTAGTACCCGGAGCTGCTAACTGGCTAATGTTATGAGAGCTAACGTTGCTACCTGCTGTACCCGGAGCTGCTAGCTGGCTGACGTTATGAGAGCTAACGTTGCTACCTACCAGTGGCGGACTGGCCATCGGGACGTTCGGGACGAATCCCGATGGGCCGGAACCAAAGTGGGCTGGTCCGATTGGGCCAGTGTGTGGGCCAGTGTGTGGGCCACTAATGTGGGCCGGTGTGTGGGCCAGTGTGTGGGCCAGTGTGTGGGCCAGTGTGTGAGTCAGTGTGTGGGCCACTAATGTGGGCCAGTGTGTGGGCCGGTGTGTGGGCCAGTGTGTGGGCCAGTATGTGGGCCGGTGTGTGGGCTGGTGTGTGGGCTGGTGTGTGGGCCAGTATGTGGGCCAGTGTGTGGGCCGGTGTGTGGGCCAGTGTGTGGGCCAGTGTGTGGGCCAGTGTGTGGGCCACTAATGTGGGCCGGTGTGTGGGCTGGTGTGTGGGCCGGTGTAGTGTGTGGGCCAGTGTGTGCCATAAGATGCAGTTTAAGATGGGTCTTGAACATGGAGTATGTAGGGCACTCTCTAATCACAACTGGTAGGCTATTCCAGTAGTTACCACCTTTAACAGAGAACACAGTTTTTGCAAAGGTAGTATACCGAAAAGGCACCTTACAGTCCCCTCTACTGATGGCCCTGGTGGTAATGCCAGTGTCTGCTTTCTGTTGGATGAACTCATTCAATGGGGGAGGGGCAAGTCCATGCAGAACCTTGTACATGAAGCAAGTATATTTGAAAACTTGGAAATTCTCGAAACTTAGCATGTTATGTTTTTCTAAAACATTACAGTGATGAAATAAAATTGGTTTCCTATCAAATACTTTTATGGCTTTTTTGTAGAGTAATTCTATTGGTGTAAGAGTAGTGACATATGAAAGAGACCAGTTGATAAAACAGTACTCGATGTGTGATAAAATCATTGAATGCAGAAACATCCTTTAACTGGCAGGCAGGGCCTGATCTGCCTGAAGTTTTCGATGTTAAACTTGACTGTGTTTGTCACTTTCTTCACATGACTTTTTGAAAATCAATGTAGAGTCCAATGTGACCCCAAGATACTTGAATTAATGTACAATGTCCAGCTCCGCCTCTCCCAGAAACACATTAGAGTGAGTGACCTCTACTGGTGACTTTGTGAACATCATACACACTGTTTTCTTGGTGTTAAGTGAAAGACATGCTTTTGTTAGCCAGTCTTGAATGAGACATGAGACATCAGTGAATGAGATTCACGTTTCCTCCCAACCGCGAGTAGGCCTAGAAGCGCAGAAATGGAGAACGCAAAAAAAAGAAAGGGTGGAGCTGAAAAAGCTAGAATTAAAAAACTAAAATTGCTAGTAAAAGATGCAGAACAATGTTCTAAAATTACAGACATGTTTAGTAGAGGAAGGGCTGGCGTTAGAGTAGCTGCTGCTGCTAATGATGATGAAGTTCAAGTGGAAGGAACCAACAGTAACATGACAGGTGCGTGCAGTAGCCTAGTGCATATTCTACTGTTGGTGTCTGCCGGTTCATGAGGGCTAGCTAGCCTATACTAGCTATTTCGGGGCCGGTGCGTGGGCCGGTGTGTGGGCTGGTGCGTCTGAATGTCCCGGGCTGAATTTGTGTCCCAGTCCGCCACTGCTACCTACTGTACAAGTGCATTGGTTTAGTGCACTTCCTACTTCCTACTTCCGGTTGCTGCTAAACAAGTACAAGTGCATTGGTTTAGTGCATTTCCTACTTCCTAAATGGCTAACGTTATGAGAGCTAACGTTGCTACCTACTAGATATTGGTTTAGTGCACTTCCTACTTCCTACTTCCAGTTGCTGCTAAACAAGTACAAGTGCATTGGTTTAGTGCATTTCCTACTTCCTACTTGGCTAACGTTATGAGAGCTAACGTTGCTACGTACTAGATATTGGTTTAGTGCACTTCCTACTTCCAGTTGCTGCTAAACAAGTACAAGTGCATTGGTTTAGTGCATTTCCTACTTCCTAACTGGCTAACGTTATGAGAGATAACGTTGCTACCTACTGTACAAGTGCATTGGTTTTTTTTGTATCCACTTTTTCTCCCATTTTCAATTTTTTCTCCCATCCAAATTTCGTAACATCCAATTCTACCCTCCCCTGTCTCGAACGCTGTTTCTTGCCTTCCACAAGCCGGCTGCAATGCGGATGAAGCCTTACATCACGAGTCCCCTCTGGTCAGTGGCGGCCGGTGGGTACTTCGCCACTAGGGGCGCTATACCAAACATTTTGCAAAATGCAAACATGTACAGTACAGTACCACGCAACACTCATGGCAAGACGTGAGCGATTCGACTCACGCTCACGGCAATGAATCGGCTCTTATGAACGAGTCGCTCAGCTGTTACTACAACAACACACAACCAGTCAAATAAAGTATAGTCTAGACTCTAATTCACAACTTGAAACACAATATATAAATAGAAAAGTTAGAAACAAAACTCGCCCGTCTACAAACACAGGCAGATCTCTCCCTCTCTCCTTCTCTCTCTCACACACAGCGCGACGTGGAATCGATTCGTTACACAATCAGACCTATTATATACCAAGAATAACTTCAGTATGAGTACAGGGCTGTACACATATTTTGCATATTGTTAAACGAGCCAAGGCTAGCTATTAAACTATCGATATGAATCGAAAATCTGGGACCCTGATGTAAACAAGACAAACGTCTTTCTCTGGTCTGCATCCCCTTAACAATTGTGTGTATTGAGCCGTACTGTATTGTACCCATTCTGCAATCTGTTAATAAAGTTCTCATTCATTCATTCATTCAAACATAGACGATATTGAACAAGCCATAATCCACGTATTTTCAATCCGAGAGAGCTGCAGTAGTTAAATCAATGAGCCATCGATAAATAAACAATCAGCAATGTCTCGCTTCATGAATGGCCAGCAGTAGTACTGCTCCTAAAAAAACTATTTACAAACGTTAACGTTAAGCAGAGAGAGAGAGAGAGAGAGAGAGAGAGAGAGAGAGAGAGAGAGAGAGAGAGAGAGAGAGAGAGAGAGAGAGAGAGAGAGAGAGAGAGAGAGAGAGATTTCTTCAACCTCGAACCTAAATTCCTTAGCAACCCGTGTTACCAAGTAAACAAATCACGGAACGATAGCCTAGTACTACTAACGTTAGCTCCCAGAACGATAGCCAGTTAGCCCGCACCAGCCTAGTACTACTAACGTTAGCTGCCAGAACGATAGCCAGTTAGCCCGCACCAGCCTAGTACTACTAACGTTAGAGAGAGAGAGAGAGAGACTCACTGTTTAGTTGAAACGTCCAGGGCAGGAGAGCTTGATAAACGTGTATAATCCGCCATATAGCTTGTTAGCCAAGTGTTAGCTCAGCTGAGCTCGTCGACGTTAGCACAACACTCAACAAGTACATTCCTTTGTCCATTTCCGCTCGAACAGACTGCAAACTACCTGGCGTTCTATCGCCATGCTCTAAGACAAACTCTAACCTTAACCAACTTTGAAAGAGTGCCTAAGCTTAACAGTCTAAAGAACTTGCAGTCACGGCACGGCACGCTCTAAGACAAACAACAGTCCTAGTACCAGGAACCAAGCTAGAAGCTAGAATTGGAACATTAGAAATTGGATTCGGCCAATCAGAGATCGTCTCTGTGAAATTCTGCCATGGAAAAAAATACTGGCGTCGGCCAATCAGAGAGCGTCTCCGCGAAATGCGGCTATGGAAATTCTCACGGAAGTTCACGCTGCTTTCTAGACCGCTTCAAATCGCGCTCGGATTCCAACATAATAGTCATATTTCAACGCACAACGCCGTATGCACTGATTGGCTGTGACGGAGACAGCGATCAAACTGTGACGCGCACTCAGAGCGCTATCGCGTATAGCCCGGGCCGAGAAAAAGAAAAAAAAAAAAAAAAAAACGTGATGTCACTTCCTGCTCTGGAAAACAATGTTTTTTTAATTTAGATAATAACGTTATATTGTGCATTGGAAATACAAACATACTTAAAATGAGTAAATATTATTAATTTTAAACATGTTTATATTATTTATAGGGCTATAAAACACAAAAACGAAAAAGTTTTATTGTCTTCTTCTCTGATTTAACAGCAGCTGGCCAGCAGGTGGGTCGGCGCCCTAGCGCCCCTAGTGGTAGAGCCGCCACTGCCTCCGGTACTTGAGGTAACAGCAGTCGCATCTTTTCACCTGCGCAGCTCGATCTCTCAGTGGCGAGGAGTAACGCGTGGGAGGCTCACGCTGCCCCCGACACTTCCTGATTCTACTGCGCAGGCGCACCAACCGACCTGTAGGAGTCGCTGTCCACAACGCCCGATCCCCACCCTTCAGTTTCCCTCCCCGTAATACGGCCAATGTGTATTACTGTGGACGACCAGCTAAACTGAAAGCAATGTGGAGAGCGGGGCTCGAACAGGAGGCCTAGTCTCCAGCATTCGTTGCGAGCGCCTTGCCCACTGCGCCACGTAGCCGCCCCTACAAGTGCATTGGTTTAGTGCATTTCCTACTTCCGGTTGCTACTGAATGGACATGTTTGTGCGGACCTGTTCTCCCAAACTTTCTTGACTGTTTTCATTTTTACGTTATTAAAAAAATAAAAATAAACATTATTTAAACATTGATCTTAACTGATCACTGTGACTTTATTGCTTTTATCGTTATATATGCCTATGTTTGTGCACAGCACTTTGAGCTACATGACATGTATGAAAGGTGCTTTATAAATACTTACTTACTCTCCCTGCCTCCTCATCGCCAATACGACTGTGCTATTGATTTACTCCCAGGGGCGCCACTCCCCGCTAGTCGCCTGTTCAACCTCTCACGCCCAGAAAGGGAGTCGATGGAAAAGTACGTCCACGAGTCCTTGGCCTCAGGCATTATCACTCCCTCCTCCTCTCCTGTCGGCGCAGGGTTCTTCTTTGTCTCCAAGAAGGATCGTTCCCTTCGCCCCTGTATCAACTACCGGGGTCTCAACAATATCACAGTCAAAAACAAGTACCCCCTGCCTTTAATTGACTCTGCTTTTGAGCCTCTGCAAGGTGCCACCATCCTCACGAAGCTGGACCTCAGGAATGCCTATCACCTTGTCCGCATCCGGGAAGGAGACGAATGGAAGACGGCCTTTAAGACACCACTCGGCCACTTCGAGTACAAGGTAATGCCCTTTGGGCTGACCAACGCCCCTGCTGTCTTTCAGGCCCTCGTCAATGACGTTCTCCGCGATGTACTCAACCGCTCCGTTTTTGTTTATTTGGATGACATTCTGATCTTTTCCCGCTCCATGAAGGAGCACGTTCAGCACGTCCGCCGGATCCTCCAGCGTCTTTTGGAGAATATAGCTGTTCGTCAAGGCGGAGAAGTGTGAGTTCCACGTCTCCTCCATCGGCTTCCTCGGCTACATCATTGAGGGCGGCAAGATCCGGGCGGACCCCGAGAAGATTAAGGCGGTGTCCGATTGGCCCCGTCCCACCAACGTCAAGCAGCTCCAACGCTTCCTGGGGTTTGCCAACTTCTACCGGCGCTTCATCAGGGACTACAGCCGGGTCGCAGCACCCCTCACCCAACTCACCTCGCCTTCCGTGCCCTTTGTCTGGTCTGACAAAGTGGACTCCGCCTTCGCCGAGCTGCGCCGGCGCTTCACCATCCAGTTCGCGTCCCGCCAGTTCGTGGTGGAGGTGGAGGCCTCCTGTACCGGAGTGGGGGCGGTACTTTCCCAACGCTCCATCCTCGACCAGAAACTGCACCCCTGCGCCTTCTTCTCGCGCCACCTGACCCCAGCCAAGGTCAACTACGACATCAGAAACCTGGAGCTCCTAGCAGTCAAACTAGCCCTGGAGGAATGGAGGCACTGGCTGGAAGGTTCAGAGGTCCCCTTCCTGGTTTGGACGGACCACAAGAACCTTGCCTACGTCCAGACGGCCAAGCGCCTGAACTCCCGCCAGGCCCGCTGGGCGCTGTTCTTCGCCAGGTTTAACTTCACCCTTACCTACAGGCCTGGTTCCAAGAACACCAAGCCAGACGCTCTCTCCCGGCAGTTTGTCCCCGAAGAGGGTCCCATGCACCCCGACACCATCCTCTCTACCTCCTGCTTGGTGGCCGCCACCACCTGGGAGATCCAGTCCATCGTCAGGGAGGCTCAGTGTGCCCAGCCGGACCCAGGTAACGGTCCACCTAACCGGCTTTTTGTCCCCGACCTTGTCCGCTCCCAGGTGCTCCAGTGGGTTCACGCTTCCCGGTTCGCCTGCCACCCTGGGACCGACCGTACCCTGTCCCTGCTGAAACGGCACTTCTGGTGGGTCTCCATGAGGGAGGACACTCGCGCCTTTGTCCTGGCATGCACCGTCTGTGCTCGTGCAAAGGCCTCCCACCGACCGTCCCGCCGGGCTCCTTCGTCCGCTCCCTGTTCCCGGTCGGCCCTGGTCGCACGTCACCCTGGACTTCGTCACCGGCCTTCCTCTCTCACACGGTAACACAGCCATCCTCACTATTGTTGACCGTTTCTCGAAGGCTGTGCACTTTCTTGCTCTTCCCAAACTCCCCTCTGCTGCAGAGACCGCGGATCTGATGGTACTCCACGTCTTTCGACCTCCACGGGATCCCGGTGGTCTGGAGGGCCTTCTGTCGGGCCCTGGGGGCCACGATCAGCCTCTCCTCTGGGTACCACTCGCAGACCAACGGCCAGTCGGAGCGGGCCAACCAGGACCTGGGATCCGCCCTCCGCTGCGTGACAGCCCGGGACCCCTCCGGCTGGAGCACCTTCCTGCCGTGGATCGAATACGCCCACAATTCTCTGTCTTCGGCGGCCACAGGTCAGTCCCCCTTTGAATCCTCTTTGGGCTACCAACCCCCGCTGTTCCCTGCCCAGGAAGAGGAGATCGCTGTGCCATCGGTGCAGGACCACCTTCGCCGCTGCAGGAGAATTTGGGAGGACACAAGGGCTGCCCTTCTCCGCTCCACGGACCAGAACCGTCGCTTCGCCGACCGCCACCGGACCCCGGCTCCCGACTATCAACCAGGTCAGATGGTATGGCTCTCGTCTCGGGACCTGCCGCTCAAGTCTGTTTCCCGTAAACTAACCCCCCGTTTCGTTGGTCCCTACAAAATCCTGTCTCTCATCAATCCCTCCAGCTCCCCTCCCATATGCGGATTCACCCCTCCTTCCATTTCTCCCAGCTGAAGCCTTATTTGATACATATAGAGTAAAAGGGAATTCAGCCTACATTAGTAAAGTCAACTAGCCTGGTATAAATAAGTCAACCAGCCTAGTTAAATAAGTCAACTAGCCTGGTATAAATAAGTCAACCAGCCCAGTTAAATAAGTCAACTAGCCTGGTATAAATAAGTCAACCAGCCCAGTTAAATAAGTCAACTAGCCTGGTATAAATCTACAATACGCTACATCACCAACACTCTAATAAATTACACGCCAGCAAGAACACTGCGATCATCAGCTGCTGGACTACTAGAGGCTCCCAGAAACAGTCAAAAGAGGATCGGTAATGCAGCCTTTATCAACTATGCCCCAAAACTGTGGAACAAACTACCCCAAAACATCAGGGAAGCCAACTCGCTAGACATCTTCAAAAGACAGCTTAAAACCTATCTCTTTGCTCAGGCATTTCAATGACTTACCTGCACTATTCTTACCCTGCCTACTTTTCTATGCTAATTTTATCTTATTTTACACTGCCTATCAAATTCATGTGTCGGTAATCACACTTTTTACTTCTTACTGATGACTATTTTTAAACTGAATCATTTTAAACTATTTTTCACACTTTTTACTGTAACCTTGCTATTTACATTTTTTACTGTTGTTGTATGTCCGTTCGATTTTATAATTTTTAGACTATTTTTAAACTTAATCATTTTAAACTACTTTATTATTTGTATTACTGAATAGAGAGCCTATTAGGATGCTAGATCCTAATGTGAAACACTGTGATTTACCATACCCTGCTATGCTCACCCATGCCTGTATATTTTACTGTTGTGAAGCACTTTGAACTGCAACCTCTGTATGAAAAGTGCTATACAAATAAAGTTATTATTATTATTATTATTATTATATTATTATTATTATTATTATATTATTATTATTATTATTATTATTATTATTATTATTATTATTATTATTATTATTATTATTATTATTATTATTATTATTATTATTATTATTATTATTATTATTATTATATTATTTTTATTATTATTATTTATTATAAATAAGTCAACCAGCCTAGTTAAAGAAGTAAACTAGCCTGGTATAAATAACTCAACCAGCCTAGTTAAAGAAGTAAACTAGCCTGGTATAAATAAGTCAACCAGCCCAGTTAAACAAGTCAACTAGCCTGGTATAAATAAGTCAACCAGCCCAGTTAAATAAGTCAACTAGCCTGGTATAAATAAGTCAACTAGCCTGGTATAAATAAGTCTACCAGCCTAGTTAAATAAGTAAACTAGCTTGGTTAATTAAGTCTATATTTATAACTAAGCAATTAATTAAGTAATCGCACTTCAAGTAATAATAGTAAGGCTTATACACTTATTATCCTCACATATTAACTTGACATTTACACATAGCCTTCAACATGTCACGTAAAGGAGAGATTACTGAGCTAGAACAAGAAGATGACACAATAGCTCAAAAGGAACAGATTATCGAACAGGTTAAAGAGAAACCCAGAAACAAAGAAGATTCCCAAGAGCAGCCCGAAAGGTGTAAAGACGGCGACACTGCTGAAAGGAATACAAGAAAAAGTGGAAGAATCATAACTCTGACAGAGAAGGGCAGAGAGATGCAAGAGAAGAAATATAGGACTCTAACGAAGGTTCCAAGTCGTATATAACAGATGGAAAAATAATGTGAGAGATGCCAAGGAGATACTATCACAAACTAAGACAGTAACTGAGGAACTCGAAACAGTCATTACTGATACCTGTCGTTTCTCCGCTGACATCCAACGCGCATATGAAGAATTACGACAAGTTGAAACGCCAGATAAGGAAACCCGTCGGAGAGTCAATCTGTGCTCCCAAATGTCCCGGTTCATCTTCAAAAGAGCCTCAAGCCTACTGGATGGACATACTCCTGAAGAAGAAGATGACTGTCCTGAAGCAGGTTTTCTATTCCACGCAAGCATCAACTCTCGCTTTTCTAACTCAAAGAAGACCTCTGTACGATCAAATAGGATCACAGGATTCTCTCCCTCCCTCCCACCCACCCCCTCCTAATGTACAGTCCCCTCCCCATCATATGTATATTCTGTCAGGATCTAGGGGTAACAGTACTGTATATTTGAATACCGTTTATGTCACAAATGTATCAGTACTAAATACCTAAATGTCCCTATGCCATAAATGTCATGTATGTTGTGTATGTCATAACTGTCTATATGAATTGAAAATGGGGGACCCTGATGTAAACAAGACAAACGTCTTTCTCAGGTCTGCATCCCCTTAACAATTGTGTGTATTGAGCCATACTGTATTGTACCCATTCTGCAATCTGTTAAATAAAGTTTTCATTCATTCATTCATTCATTCATTCATTCATTCATTCATTCATTCATTCATTCATTCATTCATTCATTCATTCATTCATTCATTCATTCATTCATTCGAAACTGGCCCCTGTAAATGTCCTAACCCAACCCCCTCAAATGTACAGTAAATTACCAAGTATGGTTTTGTCAATATTCCAATGTACAGTTTTGCTTGTACAGTTGTAGTGTCCCCCACCCACCCCTCCTACCCAACCGCCCCCCACCCCACCCACCCAACCACCTCCAATGTACAGTCCCCCCCCCACCCCACCTACCCAACCTCCTCCAATGTACAGTTTCTATGTCAAATGTATATACTCTCTTTTCTAGACTCTTTTTGTATCACAAACAGTACTGTATTTGCAAATCTGGTATGTCATAAATGTATAGATGTAGCAGTACTGTCTATCTGTATGTCGTGTATGTCATATGTTATGATGAATAGAAAATGAATTGTATGTATTGAGCTGTACTGTACTGTACCCATTCTGCAATCTGTTAATAAAGTTTTCAATCAATCAATCAATCAGTAAGATGTCAAGAAGCTGCTGCCGATGTCGCTGCAGGCCAAGCTGTTCTCAAGCTAACAAAAGAGCAACACCAAGAACATCGAGAAATACAGCGGCTTGAAGACAAAGCTAAAGAACAGATAGCCGAACAAGAAGCAGCAGCTGTTAAGCGTCGCTTGGAGAGAGAAACAGATGATTTGAAAAGAAGAATGCAGCAAGAGGAAGAGGACGCTAAAATCAAAGCTCAAATGATATCGCAGCATACAGCCCTCCAAAGAACCCTGGATGAAAGGAAAAGAAGGGTACAGCAACTGGAGGAAATGAAAAGTCTAAATGCAGCCCAAGCGAGAATCCAAGTGTACGACCAAGTGGCGAAAAAAGAAGAGAAGCTAAACATCAAAGTGGATAGTGAGAGGAGAACAGTCAACCAAATGCCTGCTCCTACAAGACCTCCTTCCCCATATGTGCTCTCTGCACCAAGAACTGTAGTCTCCTCCCCGGGTGAAAGTACATCAGAGCTCGTCAGGGTCCTGGCAGATGCAGGGAGTTCAAACAGAATCCCCATTAGTAATCATATAGAGGTAAAACAAGTGACACCGGATTTTGAGTCTTCGATCAACCTTCAAACAGAAGTACACTATGTAAATCGGCTCAAAGTGAAAGAAGGGACCCCTACAGAAATCCTAAAGGTCCACGAGTCCGACTTCTCAGAAAGGTACAAGGAAGATAATCCCATCTCACAAGATGACCTGAAGCTCCTGTCGAAGCTGAAAGAAAATATCACACAGAAGGAAAACGGTCACTATGAGATGCCCCTGCCGTTCAAAGGAGAACGACCAGAGCTACCTAACAACAAGATCAGCACTATCTACCGCCTGAAAGGTCTCGAAAGAAGACTGAACAAAGATGGAAATTATTACAAGGACTACTGTACCTTTATGGAGAATATCATCTCCCGTGGTGACGCAGAAAGAGTCCCTGAGGAAGAGATAGACAACAGCCCGGCCTGGTACATACCTCATCACGGGGTGTATCATCCGCAGAAGCCAGAAAAAATACGCGTCGTATTTAACTGTTCTGCCTGCTTCCGAGAGACTTCCCTCAACGACCATCTGCTCACTGGTCCTGACCTAACAAACGCACTCAGAGCTAATGGATGGTGGACCATGGGATGCAGCAGCGCTGTCTCATTGCACCTCTGCTGATGTGCAGTGATGCCAGTAACGCGCTACTAAGTAACGCGTTATTGTAATCTGATTACTTTTCCCCGAAAATAGTAATCTAACGCGTTAATCTTTAAAAGCCAGTAATCTGATTGCAGTTACTTGTCCAAGTGGCTGTGCATTACTATTTCGTTACTATCTCATCATAAATTCATAATGCAGGCGGAATGCAGTATTTTATTTCGTTTTCGACAGTCAAAAATACATTTTGAGCTGTTTTTCTTTTGGGAGTGATGTGGTGTGGCAGTGAAAGGGTTAAATACAAGAATGTGTCCCGCGGCGTGACTGGTCCCTCTGTCTGTGAGTGACTCTGCTTTGGTACAATCACATTACCCATCCACAGTCTGCGAATCAGAGGCAGAGTAGGGCGGGTCTTCACAGCATGTCATGTGACATATGCGCCAATCGTGTGACAGCAGGGCTCCGTCGTCGGAGAATTCCACCCCAAAACGCTTGGCAAAATTAAAAGTGAAACCGCAAGATTACTTTTGCGGTTTCTGTTCAGAATTCCACCCCAAAACGCTCGTCTAAACGTAGCCTCAGTCACTACTTCACGGCGGAGGAAACAAAATACTGTCTACCGCTAAAAACAGCACATCCAATTGCATTGAAAGCATCTGGAATCACAACACTAGCCGACGCTTCGACTAGGTACAGGAGGGTTGATGGTGGCAGAGCAAAAGCTCTTATTTGCCAGATTTACAGTTAATTTACATGTTAAAGAGAGACTGATTGTATGTTTATAGAGAGACATTTATAAAAACAATTTAATAGTTACAGTTGATATAATTGAATAGTTCAGCCTGCATTTGTTAGATGTGATACACTGGTTTTGTAAAACCACTGGCTGGCTGCTCTAATGCTGTGAGCATCATAGACTGTTGCTTTACCATACTTGATGGTACAGAAGCTGAAGCACTAGTTTAACAATTTACGTTATGTGCAGAGAAACAAGTTAAAAACAATTTATGCACTTTCAATAAAGCGTTTAAAAAAAACTGTTGGGGGAACGACGACGACTTCGTAACCTAGTTACTTTCAAAGTAACTAAGTTACTCTGATAATCAAGTAATCAGTAAAGTAACTTAGATTACTTTTTAAAGGAGTAATCAGTAATCAGTAATCAGATTACTTTTACAAGTAATCTGTGGCATCACTGCTGATGTGTCAGGTGCCGAATATACAAAAGAACGCACCAACGAGAATACAAGTATCGAAGAAAGAAAAGAAGTTGAGCTTGCTATCATTAAGCTTGCTCAAGAAGAGGCCTTCTCAGCTGAGATAAAAGGACTCAAGCAAAAGCATGAACTTGCCAAGATCAAAGAAAGTAAGCTATAAAAGCTAAGTCCCTTCCTGGATGAAGACGGGATCCTCAAGGTGGGAGGACGTGTATGTCAAGACGCCCAATCTGCGTTAAAGAAGGAAGAAAATATCTAAAAAGATATGGACTTGTACTCACCTGTCTATGCTCAAGATCCGTTCACATAGAAGTGATTGACGATATGACTACAGATTCATTCATCAATGCACTCAGATCATTCATTGCGATCAGAGGAAACGTTCGCCAACTCAGATGCGATCAAGGAACCAATTTTGTTGGCGCGAGAAGAGAATTTACAGAACTTATGAAGGGAATGAATGAAGAAAGACTGAAGGCTCTGGGATGTGAGTTTCTGAACGACCCATCCGGACCTGACCCTTTAACCCCGAACCACATTCTAATGATGAAATCTACAATCATTCTGCCCCCACCTGGACAATTCATCAAACAAGATGTGTACCTACAAAAGTGGTGGCGCCGAGTTCAGTATTTGGCCAATGAGTTTTGGACAAGATGGAGGAAAGAATATCTTCTCAACCTACAACAAAGACAGAAGTGGTGTAAAACCAGAAGGAACTCTAAAGTCAACGGCATCGTCCTTCTCCAAGATGAACTGACACCGTGCAACGAATGGCGACTAGCAAGAGTCACTGAAGTCTACCCAGGACAAGATGGTAGAGTCAGAAAGTTGAAGCTGCTAGTAAGCCACACCACATACGATAGCAAAGGGAAAGCCACAACCAGTACAGTGTATTTAGAGAGACCAATACACAAGATCATTACATTGATAGAAGCAGATTAGAGCACTAGTGAGTTATTCAACATTAAGCTGTTTTGGCACTTACCCATTTTCTGCTTGCCTTTACTCTGAAATAGGAGTTTTTTGTTTTGTCTTACACTGGAAATAGATACTTACCTGGTTGAATCCAATTGATCTTAGAGACACATCCTTTGAAGTATCCACAATAAGAAATTCCACATTCTATAAGTATGTGCAATAAGACGTTCCACATTTATTAGTATGTGTAATTGGTGGGAGTGTAACTGCAATATAGTTATTTTCATTTACAATTTTATATGCTTATTTTTGTATATTAGTAATAATACACTAAATTATATTTCACTGTATTTCTTATTGGTTTATATAAGATATATATTAGTGGCGCACAATTTTTCTATTTGTTTGTGCAATTATTTCATCTCACGACACTTGGCACACCTGGTATCCGGTGACGTGTTTCCGCCCTCTTTCTCTTGAGTTGCGACAATGAACTTGGATGGATTATTGACTTACCTGTCAATCTTAATAAGCAAAGGACAATCCTTCAAGACAACTTAACAAGACAATCTTCCAAGATAAGGATCAAAGACATACTGTACTACCATAACGCATCGATGTTCTCTTATACTGGCACGCAGCCAATAAGGTATTGATTGTTTTGGATGATGATTTTGATATGTTACAGTGATGTTCTGACCATGGTTTTAATGGACATTCAATGTTAATGGTATCTTTTGTATGCATTTGTATGTTATACAGATTTTACGGTTTGGATGGAGAATGAACAAGCTTCATTAAAATCAGTTCAAGAAATCTACTTGTGTTAATTGCGTCGTGCCCGGAGGATGCATGGGTCTATACTGTATAAGCATGTTACTGTGTGTGTGTGTGTGTGCAGGGCTGCCTCAGGGGGTGTGCGAGCAGTGCGGTCGCACAGGGCCTCGCGGAAAGGGGGACCTCGCAAAAAAAATATATATATTTAAAAAAAATTAATTAATTTAAAAAAAAAATTGTGAGGCCCCCCTTCCCGCAAGGCCCTTTTTCATCACAGACCTAAAATCTAGTTTTGCTTATATGCTTATATATTTCACATTAGACACATTTGTAGAATGTGTCTGACTTGTTCCTGGCTCTGCGGCTCTGCAGATACACTATTGGAGGCAGCTCTGAGGCTCTGCAGCAGAATTGGTTTCAATGAGGGGAGGGGTTACAGGTAAGGTAGCGTCTGACTATTTCGTGCGTGCAGCATTGGAGGTTATGTTGACTGTATAAAAAAAAAGAAAAAAAAAATATTATATAGCTGAAGCTGGAGGTGGTTAAACTAAACAGCATCAGCAGCCCTCACGCCACTGTGTGATGGATCCCATCTGGAGTGACTCTGCACTCTGTAAACTGTCTGCCTGCTGGGTGGATGATGGTGAGCATCTACAGGGCAGCCCTGACCTAGTTCTACAATCACAACAACACCCAAGTGTTGGAGTGAAAACAACCAGCCAATATAGAATAACACCAACTAACCAACACTTACCAACCACTCCAATTTCCATTAAAGCAACCAAATAAATAGTTTTAAACAATTATTTATGTATCTAGTTTAGATGGAAGGGAATTGCAGTAACAAAGGCACACTGGTTAATTACAATACACCAGTTTACCCCCCCCCCCCATTCTATTTATCTAATTTCCCTACAACCAACCAACTCCACCCCACACTCATGACATGATGAACCTGCACAAAGATGCACACAGACCAAAAACATACAGAAAGAAATTAGATAATTATGCTGATGTCCTCCCTCATCCACGATGATATCCACAGAAACAGCCAAGAGCAAACATATAAGATGTATGTATGAAGTGACCAAAGGATCACTTCATAGTTTTACTTTAGTTGATTACGTTTATTGAAATAGGGACAGTGCACATTATTCAACAGTATAGAGACAGAGTACTTTGTATATTGTAAATATGTCAGTGTTGGTAGCTAGTTTTCAACTCTAGTCCCTAGTCAATATGTTAAAGACCAGGTAAAAACAGAATAGATAGACATTTTATGAATTTTAAGAGCATAATTAAAACGGTATTTGAATATAACAGCAAAGTTAAAAGTGGTTAAGGCTATACAATACAGATATACATATTTGCTATAGACAAAGTGGGGCAAATACAGAGTATAGGATGGGAGAATACAAGACAGAATACAGGAAAGAAAAATGCTGAGACAGAACAAGGCAAGACAGACCAATGTAACATCAGCAACATGTTACATGTTACATGTGGCAAACAGGCAGATATACATTAAGTAACACACACTACTAACTATAACACACACAAAGTAACACACAGACTAACAGGCACATAGAGATCAAGGTCTGAGAGGCTGGACGTGGCAGGGCTAATTGTTATGGTCACATGCCTGGTTATCTAATAACCATGTTTTGAGAGTGTGCTTAAATTATATATAGTATACATGTATAATAGTGTAAACAAGTAAGCAAGCCAACACATGGAATCAAAACTATAAAAAAAAGAGAGAAAGAGACACAGTTAACCATAAATATGTATAATAAAACATTTTCTCTCGTAGATTTGACCAGCAAATAACATTTTGGCATAACGTAAAGATGCTGTAGAGATCTCCAGCTGTGCAATATCGTATATTCTATATTATAGCTATGGAGACAATAGTATGGCTCATTTGACAGGCACTATTTATACTCCAACAGGGACAAAACAGTTTATTTTAAAAAATCGCACCTCCTACTGCAAGGGTGCAGCATCGGAACACCTTGTTAACAAATACACTCTCAAAAAACACCTACGGGAGACTGCAATTAGAAACTGGCCCCTGTAAATGTCCTAACACAACCCCCTCCAATGTACAGTAAATTACCAAGTATGGTCTTGTCAATATTCCAATGTACAGTTTTGTTTGTACAGTTGTACAGTACAGCTATCCCGACTGAACCACACGTTAGCACTCGATATTATAACGTAGCTAAAGCTAACTAGCTGTCCCTGCCTTTAGCTAAGCCGACATGGCTAGCCTGACTGAACTGTCTAACATGCAACAACTTTCATCTTCAGTCCATCTGCCGAACGACCGTCCTCTTCGTCTTGGCTGGCATAAGCATAACCTCCAATGCTGCACGCGCGAAATATTCAAACGCAGCTGACGCACGCCGGCCGACTGTACACATGTAACCCCTCCCTTCGTTGAAACCAATAGTATGTCTGCTGCAGAGCCCCAGAGCTCCAATAGTGAGAATGTCTGCTGCAGAGCCGCAGAGCCAGGAACAAGTCAGACACATTCTACAAACGTGTCTAATGTGAAATATATAAGCATATAAGCAAAACTAGATTTGAGGTCAGTGATGAAAAAGGGCCTCGCGGGAAGGGGGGCATCGCAAAAAAAAAAGAAAAGAAATTATTATTATTATTATTATTATTTTTGAGCGATGCCCCCCTTCCCGCGAGGCCCTGTGCGACCGCACTGCTCGCACACCCCCTGAGGCGGCCCTGCGTTTATGCCTATAACTCACGTTCTATGAATTACTGCAGAAAACGATAAAAACATACTTATATTCTAGAAGGTATTTTTGGAAGAATCTATGAATGAAAAAGTATAACGTTCCTACATCCTGAACGATAGATAATCGATGTTGAATGGGCCATAGTAATGTCAATATAGCAATACAATTTAAAAAGTTATAGCCCTGCAAAGAAGGTGAACATCTCCATAGGCTTAGAGTGGTGGCAGTGAGCCTACATTGATGGATATAACCGTGGCAGGGAATGTGTTAATGGTGCATGATTACCGCAGTAGCAGTGCAGAGCAGAGCTCAGAGTCCTAAGAGCTGCATCTCTACCTTCGTTTGTGCGCTATACCACGCTAAAGATCGCCCCTTTTCACAATAATCCAGGCTGGTTTTCTAGATTGTGAGATATAGAGTGTTTTGTGTGCATATGCGCAAATCTCGCGGCTGCTTGCCTGAAACCTATACTATTGCCAGGTCAAAGGTAAACACGAATAGAATAATAGTGTTTAGAATAATAATAAAAATGTAAATAAAGGAACGAAAAACGAGATATCTCGTTATTGGCGCGCAAGCGGTGGCTCTCAGAAACGAGATATCTCGTTTTTGGCGCTCAATGAGTTAAAATGGGGCAGGTTAATCCAGGACAGTTCATTTAAAAACTGTGGCGACTATAAAACTAACAGGTCTGCAGATAATTGTATGCACATTTTACGGTAACTCTGTCATTGTACTTTTTGAGATGTCTTGTTCACTAACAGACAAGCAGACAGACAACATAACCTCCTAGGCAGAGAGGTAATGAAAACATACCTTCATTCTTGTTCCTTATTTGTTGGTGGTGGAGCTACCGCCATCTCTTTTACACGTGGATCACTGACTGGGCCTTAGCGTGGCTAATAGAATGCTTAGCGTGGCTAATAGAATGCTTAGCGTGGCTAATAGAATGCATAATTGCTCCACAAAGGGCTTTTCTCCTCCCTTCACAGGAAACATCTGTTTCTCTTCCCTTTCTCTCAAGTGGATAATGAAACTTTTAATCACTGAATGGATGCTGTGTAAGTACCCGGCTCATTGTTGAAATGATATATTTCTATCTCATAATCTCCGAGTGCTCTCGGCCTGAACTGGTTTAGAAAATAAACTCAGCTTTTCCCGGTATAGGACCCCAGAGTTGAATCATGACTGTCCCCCACTCTGAAACAGATTGTACAGTATGTCTTCAAATGCAGGGCGCAGAGCGAGAAGGGCTTAAGGACAAATTAGTTCTATACATCAAATTAAAGCACTTGACGAAATCTACAGTGGTCCGTCTACTACTGAGAGGTACTTAAATCATGAACTAAATTGAATCATGCAGGGGGGAAAATACATCAAATATTTAAAACACACTGTAATGAGGAGGGTGAAAAGGCCTCTGCAGATGACCACCAGGAACATCGCTTTGCGCTGGCTGAGCCTTTTCCTATGGTGAGAGCGGTGGTGCCCAAGTAAGCAGCAGCCCTACCGTTGCTCGGATAGGAGTGGGTCTGAGGCGGCCAGAAGCGTAGGGGTCTTGAACGTATGTAGTTAAAGACCATTGACCGGAGGTAGGATGGAGCCGTTCCCTTCGCTGCATGGTACACTACAGTATGCCAGGTCAAGGACCTTGAAGTGGATTTGTGCGGCAATGGGAAGCCAGTACAGCTCTAGGAAGTGGGGTAATATGGGATGATTTTTGGTAGGTTGTTGGAAATCAGGCAGGCTGCTGCTGCAAGTTGAAGCGGCTTGGTGGCGGTAGCCAGTAAACCAGTTAGCAGTGTATTGCAGTAGTCGAGGCAAGAGGAGTTAGGTGGCTTCTTTTGTCAGGAAGGGGCGGATCCTTCTGATGTTACTCAGGAAGAATCTGCAGGTTCTGGTTGTTGAGGCGATGTGAGCAGAAAAGTTCAGCCGGACTACACCTAGGTTCTTGGCGGTCGGGGACGAAGCCACAGCTACATTCTCCACTGTGATCGAAAGGTCGATCAGCGGGGAGGATTTGCAATTATTACAATTATTAAGTATCTAAAGTAAAGGTATGCATTCCACATGACGTGTGTGTATTCCGGTGCTTGGGAGCATTCAACCCTCGATCCATTGATCTCTTCAGGTTATGTTAAAGTGGTATGTGATCCAGTTACGCTGTTCTGATTACGTCCTCTTGAAGTTGACAGGCTTCAAATGTGTAAGTATATAATCTTCATGTCATGACGTCATGCCAAGTTTTCTATGCAAAATCCTTTTCTTAAAATTAACTAGTAACTGATGGGTTCAGATAAATGTAGTGTAGTAAAAATGTAGTGGAGAAAAAGTACAACATTCCGTAAAATGAAAATACTCACGTAAAGTACAAGTACAGTAGCTTGGAATTGTACTTAAGTACAGTACTTGAGTAAAAATACTTAGATACTTTACACCACTGATACCAGTGAATGCTGTCACATAAACCCGAAGCACTTTGTACGTGTGTCTCTGTGTGTGATGGAGAAATAAATAAAGCAGCATCTTGGGAGTCCTGTGTTCGTTGGTGTGAATCCAGGGGGGTAGCACCCTCATTGCCATATGCTATTTTTGGCTCCCAACCCTCACAGTGAACTATATAATCTTTGTTCTGTGGAGGTGAGATCCATCAACGCTGTCACCATGTCTTTGTTCTTAAGGACATCACGCTACGCTCTCATGTGCATGCCCGACACACACCCAAACACCAGAGATGGGGACTTCTGACTCAAGTCGCATTTTAAATCACGCACACATGTGACTGAGTTGCCCGTCGGCAGTGTCTGAACAAGACCAGACTCAGAACTTTCATTTCATTCATGGACTCTAGAAGATTCACCAGTGTATTTTTGTTCTCCCTTAAAGGGACAGTGCTGCTTTTTGTTTGTGAATAAATTATGCCCAGTTTTTGGCTAACTCTCATACCTGTCTTGTGTTGTGTTATTGGGGTCGCATACAAACCGTATAGGCCTAGTGTTTTATTTGTTCAGGTTTTTTTTGCTGCTGTGCCATTTGTCATAACCTTTGTCTATAATAACTTCACACAAGGCCCAAATGAAATTATTGATAAATATAATGTCTACAGTATCAAAATAATGCTGGATCAACCACAATAGAATGTATCAGGCACCTGAAAACACACCCATAGGTCAGTCACATGGTAATGTGAAAGTGTAGCGCCTATGCTTACTTACTTACTTACTTACGCCTGTTACCCCTTCTGGGGCATAGGCCGTCAACAAGTGATCTCCAGGGGCCTATGGACACTTAGCAAACATGTTTAGCTCAGCATCAGTTATCTAATGTTAGCTTGCTACTATAGATTTGTAGCTAAAGGAGGTTAACTTGATTAGATTGGCGTTCACAGAACATTTTGAAAAGATGAGTAAACTTGTTCGCATAGAGTGCTCTTTACCATGGCATGACTATAAAAACGGTTGGGTAATCATCCACATTCTGCTGCCACCATCTGCTGGCTAACGATAAATCAAGAGAAAGACCATGTTAATTATTAACGTGTGCTACAGGCACAGGCAGGCCACAGGTTTATTGTTGACCACATAACTTAGGTTTGAGACGCTAAAGGGATGTGTTAATTTACAGTAGATTATATAGCTGTCATTAGTTGAATACCCAGTGTAATTATACAATATGGTTGTACTCTGTTATTGAACAATACAGTTATTATTGCATGCCTAATATTATAACAATATATAACAATAATGTTAGCAATATTTTCCTGTTACCCTAAGTAACAATAGTCTATATAAATATTTTAGACACTCTGTATTTAAAAAAAGATTGATATAGCCTGAACACTCATTATAACCATAAGATTGAGACTTGAGTTGGACTTGTGACCAAAAGACTTGAGACTTGGACCTGTGCCCAAAAGACACTTGATTAGCAAAGAAGGACTTGTGAGCATCTCTGACACACACACACACACACTGTTATGACCCTGGCTCAAGGGACGCAACCTATGTGCAAAACCGACACCAAAACCCCGTGCTCTAACTCAAAATGCTACTATAGCAAGGAACTACTAATATAACTATAAACTAATGTACTGGTAACCCAACGGACAAGGACTGTAAGAACCTGACAGCTCTTTCTCTAGGCACAGACAGTGCATGTGTGTTACTAGGTCTGCCTTTAAAGCTCCCCAGCAGGTAACCAATCAGCACTAATTGGCTAATTGGCAGGCCTCACCTGCATGCCCGGTGACACAGGAGTGATCAGGCCTCTAGTACATAACACCTCCCCCACCAAACTGGTTGCCCAAGAGGCAACCACTACACAACAACCCATAAACAAAACAAAAAACAACTGTGACCCCTTAGTTGTCAGGGCCACTACCACAACAGCGATAACGGGTACCACAAACACCGGTACTATGATCGTGAGAGGGCGTTTGCTAGCACGTTGTCCCTCCCACGATGTGGCGAATATCCAAGTTATACGCCTGGAGGAACAAACTCCATCGCATCAAACGATGGTTCGAGTTCACCATGCTGCGAAGAAAAACCAAAGGGTTATGGTCTGTATACACAACAAGGGGTAAACTGGAGGATCCAACGTAAACATCAAAATGGTTCAAGGCAAGAACCGGGTCGGCCCCTGTCGAACACGACCACCGATACCGATCTGTCAAAATTATACTGCAAACCAAAAACAACCTGAGAACTGCGCTTAACAGAACAGAACACAGCACAACAAAACCATAGATCACTGATACCACCACCGCACCCATATCCATCCCACCTGGCACTGGCAGTTCAGGATACTGCACACCGTGAACATCCAGAGTAGGCTGTACCGCCTCAGGTACAGCCCCAGTGTACCGGGAACATGGCAGTACAACAGTCACCCAAAATAACTTTGTCCTGATCAAAATCAAAATGGCTGCCACTCAACAGACCAGGTCGCGAAGGCGGCTCCTGCTCCACAGGTAACTAGGTTGACCATCACACCTAGTGCATGGCAGAGAATCAGTGTGGACATGTGGATCAATGTCAGAATCATCAACTGACATACTGGGACCATCCCTGCCCACAAGTGAAACATTAGGGACAATAGAGCTACTGTGGGAAGGCTGGCAGCCTAAGTCAAGCTTAGTAGCCTCTCCAACTAGAACGGTGTCACATGAAACAACAGCACCTCTCATAGCATCCTTCCCACACTCATCCTCCAATTCGTTCGTGGCCTCAGCCACCGTACAGGCTGGGAAGACCTTGAGACACTGCGCTGCCATATCATCTCCTGTCACATGCTTCTCCGGCACGC
This sequence comes from Notolepis coatsorum, assembly GCF_963971535.1. Taxonomy (NCBI): domain Eukaryota; kingdom Metazoa; phylum Chordata; class Actinopteri; order Aulopiformes; family Paralepididae; genus Notolepis; species Notolepis coatsorum. The sequence goes on along the minus strand of NC_140170.1, from coordinate 46,783,585 downwards.
CTGTCAACTCTGGTTTCACCACCGGGCCTAACACAAAACCACAATCAAGAGAATCATTATGCAGAGGTACATCCACAGTGTGCTTTCCAAAATTCTCAACAGGTACACATTTTAACTCAACAAAGAATGTGTCACTAAGTGTAATGTCCCAAGTCGAAGTATCAACAACATCACTTTTGTCCTTTGACATTTCTCGTGCCACAGCACACACAGGAAACACTCCTGGATGTTTCTGTGCCAGCTCATTAGAGACCTCAGAAACCACAGGAATGGGAGTTACAACCGGAGTAGCCAACACTTTGTCACCAGCCAAATCATTCCCTAGAATGAAGGACACCCCCTTTATGGGAATGTGAGAACATACCCCCACAACAACATTGCCTGATACTAAGGGAGAATTGAGCGTGACCTCATGCAAAGGTGCATCCACAAATCCACCCCCAAAGCTCCGAACAACGACACCGGAATGCAAAGAAGAGTTTTCTGAAAACGGCAAAACCCCCTCCAGAATGAGGGACTGAAAAGCACCGGTATCTCTCCAAATTGTTATAGCCTGTTTGGACTCTAGTGCATTAGTCAGGGAAACAAATCCATTCATCATAAACCTTGAGGAACCCTCGAGTTCTTTGTCCACCCGTTTGATACTTTCCCCATCCCCATCTAACGTTGGCATAGGCGTCCTGCATATGGTTTCTACCAGAGCCACGGTTCTGACATTTTTCTGCTCAAGCACCGGGCACCCAGCAACGATATGACCAGGTTCTTTACAGTAAAAACAGATAATCCCTTCTGGGAATGCACCAGCAGAACCACCCTGCCTAGGAGGTGAAATTAACTGACCCGCAGACACAGGTTTTGGGAAACGGCCCCCCTGAACAGGACGCCTATCCCCGGACTCAACACGGTAGTCCTCCAAAAACACGGACTTGTGTGTCAACACAAACTCATCGGCGAAGACAGCGGCGTCGCCTATCTTCGATACCCCACGCTCATTTAGATGTGTGGAAACGGTATCAGGAACACATCTTTTAAATTCCTCTAGGAGAATCAACTGCCTAAGCTGCTCTCTTGACTCTGCCTTCTGAGAAGTGCACCACCTGTCAAACAGGTTCTCCTTCTCCCTACCGAATTCAACATACGACTGTCCCTCCGACCTGCGATAGCCTCTAAAACGCTGACGATAGGCCTCGGGGACCAACTCATAAGCCCTCAATATGGAAGCTTTAACCAGCTCATAATCAGCGCTTTGTTCAAGGGACAGAGCAGTGTAGGCTTCTTGTGCCCTACCAACTAAAACACATTGCAGCAGCAGTGTCCAGGCGGTATCAGGCCACTTCAATGTGGTTGCCACCCGTTCAAAAAGGGGAAAATATCTTTCCACGTCTTTCTCAAAAAATGGTGGCACCATCCTAATATTCCTGCCTACATCAAACCCGGAACGTGACTCTGGATGCAGAGCACCCGCCTGCAAGGCAGCATGCTTATATTCAAGCTCCTTCTGTGCACGCTCGTGCTCCAGCAACATTTGTTTCTCCTTAAGCTCACGCTCCTTAAGTTCACGCTCACTGTTAAACTCACGCTCCTCTCTTCTCTCCTTAAGCGCACGCTCCTCTCTCCTCTCCTCACGCTCTAGCTGCCTTTCCCTAAACTCCAACTCCTTAATCCTCCACTCACCCTCTACCCCAGGTAATAGCGGAGACGCGCCAGACGAAGGAGGCTCCTCCACCCTCTCCTCAAACACCTGCTCTCTAATGAGTAACACCCTTAAAGCACTCAAGGCAGACGGCTTCAAACGTTTCTCCCCTGCAGAAAGCTCTACCCTGTAGTGTACAGCAAGTTCTAGCAGTTGTTCTTTGGAAAACGTGTCTAATAAGTCATGAGACGGGCGATCAACAAAGTCCCTGATGGAAGCCATTGTCACTGAACTAGACACCCCAAGCTACACACCCAACCTCACAGACACGAAGAACCACTAACGAACCACGAAGACCCCCCCAACGAACCACTGAAGAACCACGAAGAACCACTGAAGAACCATGAATAATGCTAAATGCCAACAATAACAACCAGAAGGGAACGTGGTGGAAATGTGAGCTCTACGGAGCGCACCTTTCTAGGTTGCACAAAAAAAATTATAAAAAAAAACACACCCACCCTAAATAGACGTGTCATACACGCAGGGTGTTAGGTGCTACCAGGTATGCTCACCAAACACTCAAACAAACAAAATAAATCCAACAAACAATTCCAAACAGGTGCGCCTTCTAACCTGATATGACTACATATGCTTCTACGTCTAAACTGCAGAAAAAAAAACTGCCCACCACATGTCTACCCTAAGAAACACTAAATCAAGCCCTACCACACGACCTGTGTTTTCTGGCCGCCCTAATCTACCTACCCTTAAACTAATGCCCTGTAGACCTAACCTTCTTCAACCACACCTGCTACCAGTCAAAGATCATATACCAATCATTTCATTGACCGCCCCAGGAGTACGTGGTGCACAGGACGCTAACCAACAACCAGAAAATAATGTCCCTATCTACATGTGGTGCCGACTAAACTATATATTTTAACAGCATAAGTAGTCACATCAAATTACAAACAAATACGGCATACTCACCTGTTTGATGAAATGGCTCAGCCCCCACGTTACACCATATGTAACGAACACCACCCAAACCATAATACCATGACACCCCGTGTAACACAAAAAAAAACACCAAACAAATTTCTAGAGGTAAAAGATCCCGGACGAGCGCCCAACTGTTATGACCCTGGCTCAAGGGACGCAACCTATGTGCAAAACCGACACCAAAACCCTGTGCTCTAACTCAAAATGCTACTATAGCAAGGAACTACTAATATAACTATAAACTAATGTACTGGTAACCCAACGGACAAGGACTGTAAGAACCTGACAGCTCTTTCTCTAGGCACAGACAGTGCATGTGTGTTACTAGGTCTGCCTTTAAAGCTCCCCAGCAGGTAACCAATCAGCACTAATTGGCTAATTGGCAGGCCTCACCTGCATGCCCGGTGACACAGGAGTGATCAGGCCTCTAGTACATAACACACACACACACACACACACACACACACACACACACACACACACACACACACACACACACACACACACACACACACACACACACACACACACACACACACACACACACACACACACACACACACACACACACACACACACACACACACACACACACAGGTTCACAAGAACACACATGCATGCACACACACACACATGCAGGTTCACAAGAACACACACATGCACACACACACACACACACACGCACACGCACCGGGTGATCTTATCTTAAGGCCTATCTGCCTTACACATCTAACGTAATTACAAAGATGTGTGCCCTGTAGGCTGTAGTGACTGTATATCAACAGTCAATGCTGTATGGCTGTAGTATATATTTACTGTTGATACTGTATGGATGTAGTGTATATTTACTGTTGATACTGTATGGTTGTAGTGTATATTTACTGTTGATACTGTATGGCTGTAGTGTATATTTACTGTTGATACTGTATGGCTGTAGTGTATACTGTTGATACTGTATGGCTGTAGTGTATATTTACTGTTGATACTGTATGGCTGTAGTGTATACTGTTGATACTGTATGGCTGTAGTGTATATTTACTGTTGATACTGTATGGCTGTAGTGTATACTGTTGATACTGTATGGCTGTAGTGTATATTTACTGTTGATACTGTATGGCTGTAGTGTATATTTACTGTTGATACTGTATGGCTGTAGTGTATACTGTTGATACTGTATGGCTGTAGTGTATATTTACTGTTGATACTGTATGGCTGTAGTGTATATTTACTGTTGATACTGTATGGCTGTAGTGTATATTTACTGTTGATACTGTATGGCTGTAGTGTATACTGTTGATACTGTATGGCTGTAATGTATATTTACTGTTGATACTGTATGGATGTAGTGTATATTTACTGTTGATACTGTATGGTTGTAGTGTATATTTACTGTTGATACTGTATGGTTGTAGTGTATGTATACTGTTGACAACCAGTATATGGTTGTAGTGTATACTGTTTTTATCTACTTTCTTCTCTTCCCTTTTTCTGTGATTTTTCTCCCCATCCCAATTGACCTCTCATGCCAATTCTCCCTCCCCTGTTCTGATCGTTGCTCACATATGCCCCGCACTGGCCAGTTGTAGGGAGGATAGAAGCCTTGCATCACATGTCCCCTCCGATACATGTGGAGGCAGCCTGTCACATCTTTTCACCTGCCAGCGCGGACTCTCATTTGGCGAGGAGTAACGTGTGGGAGGCTCACACTGCCCCCGCCATTTTTCCTGACTTTGCTGTGCAGGCACCCCAACCGACCTGTAGGAGTCGCTGTTCACAACTACCAGACTACCACCCTTCGACTTCCCACCCGCTAACTCTGCCAATTGAGTTAGTATGACGGCCGTCCGCTGCGCCACCCAGCCGCCTTGCATATTTACTGTTGATACTGTATGGTTGTAGTGTATTTACTGTTGATACTGTATGGTTGTAGTGTATGGACTTCAGACAAAAAACCTGGACGCATGCATCCTCAACAAGGGGGATTTCAACCATGGAAAACATGACACTGGACCTGTATGCTAATATCAAGGATGCATACACGACAGGAGGTAGAGCGGTCGTTTGGTAATCGGACGGTTCCCTGTTCAATTCCAGCCCCTCCCGGCAGCGTGTCGAAGTGTCCTTGAGCAAAGACACTCAACCCATAACTGCTTCCGAGGAGCAGGTTGGCACCTTGCATGGTTGCCTTCGCCATCGGTGTGTGAATGTGTGAGTGAATGGGTAAAATGTGAAGCAAGGGAGACAGGTCTGTTCACAGCGGTCTGAGGACGTCGAGGAGGAGGAGCTGAGGGAGTGCTTCAGCACAACCGATTGGGAGGATCCATAGACAAGACATTGATTGTCAGGAGGATTACAGGGTTTAAGCAGCAAGGCGGGGTTGTGGAGGGAGGGACCCCCGGAGCACGCAAACGAGTTGAACGAGTGAGCACTGATATGCAAAAAAAGAAATAAAAAAAAGCATACACAGTGTTCAAGTCATTTACTCTATCAATGCCTGAACACAGAGTGTTCTATCGTGGCAAGCCTAGGTGAAACTAAATATAACTTGTACTACTGTCTGTTCAAAATAAATTCAAAGAAACATAGCCTCATACATTTGCGATTTGTTTAGCTTTTTCCTTGTTGTACCGAACTCATACCGAACCGTGACTCCAAAACCGAAGTGTACCGCTCCACCCCTAATATACTGTATACTGATACTGTATGGTTGTAGTGTAAATATATGGTTGTAGTGTATTGTGGCAGATATCACACCCCGTCTCATGGATATGTGAAGGACGGGCGATACTACTGCCACGGGAGGAGTGGAAGCAATTAGGAAGCTGATTAGTACTGATAGAACACACCTGTGCACCATTAGATCACCCACATCCCACACGCACACACCAGACACACACACTATAATACACTAGGACAAATAGAGTTTAGTTGAGAGGAGGTGAGGTAGGAGCAAGGTATTGAGTGAGAGATTGTTGTTTACGGAGTTTTGCGAGGTGAGAGGTAGTGAGAGGAGAGGTGAAGGTGAGAAGGTGTTCATTGTGTACTGGACCCTAGACTGGCTGAGAAACCCCCTTGTGTACTGACCCTGGACCGGAAGACTACTCTAGTAGTATTGAACAATTCTTTCTCTGTACGAGAGTCTGTTTTTGTGTTTTGGACATCGGACTGTATTACGACCATTCTATTTGCCCATCTGACTATATTCTGCTTGTAATCAATACATATTCTTATTGATTGATATTGCACTTGTGTGGACAATTGAATTTGTCTGTTTTTGAACCGTGACGAGTCTGAACACCACCAGGCTCGCCACAGTATATTTACTGATACCGTATGGTTGTACTGTATATTTAATCAATATCACACTAGAGCTGTGATGATATTTACTATAACAGCACAACCTCGAGTTTAACAATTGCCATTTATTTGTTAACAGTAATAAGTGACAACAGATTATGATGTGTTTGTTTATTTAATAATTTATTTAGCGCCAACAAATACTGTAGTTCCACAACTGCGCTCTTGAACTTGGACCGTTGCCTACTTAATGGTTAATAGAACACCTGTCTGGCGGAGAGATAATTATAGTTAGAGGCACTCATGGAATGCCAATCAAATTACTTGCTTGGAACCAACTGTTGTATACATTGTTGATACTGGTTGTAGTGTATTTATTTACTCATACTGTATGGTTGTAGTGTATTTACTGATACTGTATGGTTGTAGTGTATTTATTTACTGATACTGTATGGTTGTAGTGTATTTATTTACTGATACTGTATGGTTGTAGTGTATTTATTTACTGATACTGTATGGTTGTAGTGTATTTATTTACTGATACTGTATGGTTGTAGTGTATTTACTGATACTGTATGGTTGTAGTGTATTTATTTACTGATACTGTATGGTTGTAGTGTATTTATTTACTGATACTGTATGGTTGTAGTGTATTTATTTACTGATACTGTATGGTTGTAATGTATTTACTGATACTGTATGGTTGTAGTGTATTTACTGATACTGTATGGTTGTAGTGTATTTACTGATACTGTATGGTTGTAGTGTATTTACTGATACTGTATGGTTGTAGTGTATTTACTGATACTGTATGGTTGTAGTGTATTTACTGATACTGTATGGTTGTAGTGTATTATTGACTCTTGATACTGTAGGATTGTAGTGTATATTTACTGATACTGTATTGTAGTGTATTTACTGATACTGTATGGTTGTAGTGTACAATATTTACTGATACTGTATGGTTGTAATGTTACTGTTGATACTGTATGGTTGTAGTGCATATTTACTGTTGATACTGTATGGGTGTAGTGTATACTGTTGATACTGTATGGTTGTAGTGCATATTTACTGTTGATACCGTATTGTTGTAGTACATCTTTACTGTTGATACTGTATTGTTGTAGTACATCTTTACTGTTGATACCGTATTGTTGTAGTACATCTTTACTGTTGATACTGTATTGTTGTAGTACATCTTTACTGTTGATACTGTACAGTTCTGGGTGACAGATTCAGTAAATATGATGGAGAGGAGAATGAAGCTCAAGTGCAGGACCAGCAGTTTGCATGAATGAACACAAGATGGAATTCTTTAAATTCTTGAGGATGGAAGACTGATTCACATGACAAACTGACAGGGGCCATCCTCCTAACACACACACACACACAAACACACACACACGCGCGCGCGTTCCACACAAGTACACATTATGTCTAAACACACACACACTACAAATTGTGTGCACACACGCAGTACACATACAAGTACATACATACACACACACACACTTGCAATTTAATGGTGGTTCCTCCTGTCTTGACTGATGTCTTTCTACTGGGGTGTGGAATGTAAACCCAATGGAAATAGCCATTCTGAACTGCTTTATCATCCAGCTTTGAGCCCGGCAACAAATCACTGCTACTGGACATCTGCTCCCAATATCCATCAAAACCTAGTGTCTAAAGCCCTATTAGGCGGATGAAGTATTTAACCTGTTTGTTTCCTAAGAGCCAATCAAAAAGGTATGAGGCATTAAAGTTCATATACTCATTCCTCTTGAATCATTTATGTCTGCCATCTGATGTTCGGGCTAAAGTCCAACGGGAATTTCCAGCAAGCCAAGTATTGATGTTTCTGTCATGCAATCCGCCATGCAACAGGGAGAGACCTTTTTTTTCATGCCCAAACTCACTTCCCTCTCTGTCACCATGAATATATGCCTCTGTCAATCAAATTTAACAAGCTTAGGAAAAACACAGGCACATGCTGAGCGGTCCCGGGGGTAGTCGATTTTTCTTGTCATATAGGATAGGGGTGTAATGGCACACACATTTTCAGATTCAAAACGGATTTCCGATTTAGGGGTCACAAATTTGATTATTTATGCGTTACAATATATTCCTACTACATATTATACAGTATACTCAGGGCCGCCTGGGAGAAATGCGAGGCCCTGTGCGAGATTTAAACGAGTTTTCTTTTTCTTTTTCATACAGTCAACATATTCTTAAATAATAGCGCTGCCCGAGGCTGGGCATGATACAGTCAACATATAGCAAGAGAGAGAGCGAGAGAGCGAGAGAGAGCTCCCGTTCTACAGTCAATATACAGTGTTATCGCTGCACAGACCCGGCAATGCCCCTGACCCTCCACCAGAGCAAGGCCAGAGAGAGAGAGAGAGAGAGAGACACATTGGAAAGAAACAACCCAAAACCAGAGCAAATTGAAATGCTATTTGGCCCTAAACAGAGAGTACACAGTGGCAGAATACCTGAGCACTGTGACTGACCCAATACTAAGAAGATCCTTGACTAGGTACAGACTCAGCGAGCACAGCCTAGCCATCGAGAAAGGCCACCATAGGCAGACCTGGCTCCCAAGCGAAGACAGACCCACTGCACACAAGATGAGGTGGAAACCGAGCTCCACTTCTTAACAACCTGCCCACTATACCAAGACATATACTTCCCACAAATTGCAAACACCCAAAGAGACTTTGAAAACATGGACAATAACTCAAAACTCCCATACCTACTGGGAGAAATACAAGAATGTGAAATAAAGCCCATTTGAATTGAAGAGAGAGAGATAGATAGAGCATGTCTGTGTGTGTTAGAAAGAGAGAGATAGAGAGAGAGCATGTCTGTTTGTGTGTGTGTGTTAGAGAGAGAGCATGTATATGTGTGTTAGAAAGAGAGAGAAATATAGAGAGAGAGAGCATGTCATTTTGTGTGTTAGAGAGAGATATAGAGCATGTCTGTGTGTGTTAGAAAGAGAGAGAGAGAGAGCATGTGTGTTTGTGTGTTAGAGAGAGAGAGCATGTCTGTGTGTGTGTGTTAGAGAGAGAGCATGTATGCTACGTTAGCTAGCCGGCCCGCATGGCTCATCATAACGTTAGCCAACATAACGTTAGCCTTAGCCACGATAGCTAGCCGGCCCGAGAGAGAGAGAGAGAGAGAGAGAGAGAGAGAGAGAGAGAGAGAGAGAGAGAGAGAGAGAGAGAGATATCCACGGCGGGAATAGAATAGAGTGCATTAAAAACTCACCAAACGTCCAAGAGGATGGAGACAACCGCGTGGAGTTGACGAAGTTCATCTGCCGAATGACCGTCCTCTTCATCTTGGCATAACAATGCTGCATGCGCTCTCTCTAGGTTAGCTAACGCTAGTTAGCCTTTAGCTAAGCTAGCTACTAGCCGACATCATCATGGCTATCCCGACTGAACCACCAGTTAGCACTCGATATTATAACGTAGCTAAAGCTAACTAGCTGTCCCTGCCTTTAGCTAAGCCGACATGGCTAGCCTGACTGAACTGTCTAACATGCAACAACTTTCATCTTCAGTCCATCTGCCGAATGACCGTCCTCTTTGTCTTGGCTGGCATAACTAAGCATAACCTCAATGCTGCATGCGTGAAATAGTCAAACGCAGCTGACGCACGCCGGCCGACTGTACACATGTAAGTAACCCCTCCCTTCGTTGAAACCAATAGTATGTCTGCTGCAGAGCCCCAGAGCTCCAATAATGAGTATGTCTGATGCAGAGCCGCAGAGCCAGGAACAAGTCAGACACATTCTTACAAACGTGTCTAATGTGAAATATATAAGCATATAAGCAAAACTAGATTTTAGGTCTGTGATGAAAAAGGGCCTCGCGGGAAGGGGGGCCTCACAAAAAAAATATACTACTACACAGGTTGATTTCCCTCCCACTCTCCGCTGATAGGATTCAAATAGATGCCCAGTTTAGAAGACAAACTGGAACCATTAGAGACCTGGGGATGATAACAAAATTGAAGGAGAATAATTGTCAATACAGTTTCGACACACTATTGAATGTAATTTTCTATTACACCTCTAACAACTTTCAGTACAAGTAAACCCTCTCTGTGTCACAGGGTGGTGGTGTATGTACAGTAGGACCCAATTGCAGACAAGGGGAGATGGCAGCAAGTCCAAGGGTTTTAATGACGCAAAATTAATATACAGAACAAGGGAACAAAAACTAATAAAACAAAACCTCTCAGTGACAACTGGAAGAGGGAAAAAAGTAAACACAAACACAAACTCTAAGTACTAACATGGGGAACACTAACTTGAGAACATGGAACTTGAAACATGGAATGAGCAACATAGACAGAGTAGTTGAGACCGACACAGAGAATGAACCGACACAGCTACAGGCAACAAGGAACTGAAATACACAGGAACAAATGACAAACAAGAAACACCTGGGATGATTACAACTGGAGACACCTGGGAGGGGAAACAGACTGACCAAGAACTACAATAAACAACACAAGGAACATAAGGTTATGTATATAACCTAGTTATATGAGTACTGGCTAAGCGTCCCGCTCTTAAAGCCTATCGAGATACCTCATCTCATGTATGTACTCCATCAATGAAAAAAACACGTACACCCACACCTGCCGGGTCCCGCCCCTATGGAGGCGTAGCCTATAAGACAGTGGGCCTGGTCACCAAACACTCTTCCTCGCCAAAATCCCGTTTCCAGTAAAAGATCCCTCAAAAGGGAACTCATAGGCTTTAAGAGCGGGACGCTTAGCCAGTACTCATATAACTAGGTTATATACATAACCTTACGTTATATTATCGTACTTGGCCATCGCGTCCCGCTCTTAAAGCCTATCGAGATATGGGTTAGAGTGGACGCAAGGCCCGACAGATGCACCCCCTGAGGACCCGTATCAAGGGGTTCGGGGAGCCCCGTCACCCCATCCTTCCTAATGAAGGGGGGGCGCAGTCAACTCCAGCAAGAGGGAACTAGAACCCCTTGAACACACAGCACAGGCGGAACCACGTGTGACCTACACACTGTGGCCCATACCCACACACTCCTGCTACCCTACCAAAGGACGGGAAGCAGGAAAGGCCACAGACCCCAGAACCGCCTGGGAGACAGAACCCCCGGTCATGTCCATGAGGTAAAACCTTACAAAGGGGCCCGGGGAGGACCAGGAAGCTGCAGCACAGATGTCCTCCACCGAGGCCCCACCCAGGAGAGCGGCAGAGGCAGCCACACCACGAGTGGAGTGCGCCCTGACGCCCCCAAGGGAATCCTGCCCAGCCAACGTGTAGCAGAGGGCAATGGGACAGGCGCTGTTTCGACAGTGCCTTACCGGCACGAGAACCACCGTGACAGACAAAAAGCTGATCGGTAACCCTGAGGTCCTGAGTACGGCTGAGGTAAATTCCCAAAGCACGGACCGGACATGACAGGTGAAGGCCCGCATCTAACTCACTAGTGTGAGGAGGAGGACGAAACGCCTGAACCACAATATCCCGGGAGCGGAAGGAACTCCGGATATTCTTAGGCATGAAAGCAGGATTAGGTCACAGAGTGGCACCGCAATCGGCCCGAAAAGACAGGCACTCTGGACGTACCAAAAGAGCACAGAGCTCACTCACGCGTTTAGCGGAGGTGACAGCCAGCAGGAACGCGGTCTTGAAAGACAGCTGTCCCAACGGCGCCTGCTCGAGCGGCTCAAACGGGGCCAAGGACAACCGACCGAGGACCAATTGAAGATCCCAAGTCGGAGCCAAAGAGCGTTGCACCGGCTTAACGTGTCGAGCGCCAAGCAGGAAACGCTTCACAAGAGGGTGGCTGAACAAGTCATTCCCCTCAAACCCCTCATGATAGGAGGATATAGCCGCCGCATATACCCTCACCGTCGAAGCCGACAGTCTACCAAAGAGAGACTGGAGATAACGCAGGACAGCATCCAGGGGGCAGGAGACTGGGTCCCGGCCCCTCGCCTTACACCACTCTTGGAACATACGCCATCTGCCCGCGTAAAGCGCGACAGTGGAGGGAGCATGTGCATTCCGGATGGTATCAACCACAGAAAGGTCCATCCTCTCCAGACTCACCCTCCCACCAGCCACACCAACAGTCGTTGGCCCAACATCGGGTACTGGAACAGTGACCCGTTGTGCTGTGAGAGGGCCGTCGCCGACCAAGGAATGACCCAAGGAGGAGCGACCAGAAGCTGGATCAAGACCGGGAACCACACTGCCGTTCCCCGGTCCGGCACGACCAGGATCACCGTCCTGCGCTCCCTCCGTATCCGCTCCAACAGCTGACCCAACAGCTGTACAGGAGGAAAGGCGTACAGAAGACCGGGCGGCCATGGAAAGGTCGAGAAGGCATCCACCCCGAAGGGGGGATGATCTGCTCGACTGACCGAGAACCACAAGGGGCACTTGTGAGAGCGTCGGCACGCAAACAGATCTACCGAGGCCTCCCCGAACCGATCCCAGATCTGTCTGACTATGTCGGGGCGGAGTTCCCACTCGTGGTAACGAGGACTGCCCTGAGACATCATATCCGCGCCCATATTCTCTGTACCAGGAATGTGGAGCGCCCTCAGACTGCGCAGCCTGCGGGATGCCTATAGCCAAAATTCGACCGCCGCCCGGAGCAGGCGGATGGAACGAGTCCCACCCTGCCTGTTGATATACGTCACTGCCGTCATACTGTCTGTCCTGACCAAAACGTGCTCGCCTACCACCAAGTGGTCGAACCGTTTGAGGACCAGGAGGACCGCCTTCAATTCCAACACATTGATGTGCGGGGTAGATGGGCCAGCATGAACCTCCGTCCAGCTGCCCCCCACTGCGTGGGTCCGACACGTCCCTCCCCAACCCGTGAGAGAGGCGTCGGTGAAGACCGTGATGTGTGAGCGCCTGCTGCCCATGGGGACCCCAATGGTGAGGATACCCAGCCTCCTCCAATGGGCGAGATCTCCCCATATCGACAAAGGAACCGTCAACCGTTTCCATTTGTCCCTCACCGGATCTATTCTCATAGAGAAAAACCACCTTTGTATCCTCCTCATGAAGAGGAGGCCAAGAGGGACCACAGAGTGAGCAGATGCCATCATGCCAAGCAGACGCATCACTTGCAGCGCCGTGACCGTCCCTCCCAGATGGAAACCCCAGAGCGCGCGAAGGATAGACACCCGGCGCTGCTCCGAGAGGGTTACAATCATGGGCCTCGACCTCAACGTCAAGCCCAAGTACTCCACCTGTTGACTGGGAAGAGGCGTACTCTTCTTCCAATTCACAGCAAAACCCAGCCTGGTGAGGAATTCCACCACCAGCCTGGTATGAGACCTGGCAACCTCCTCCGAACGACTGAGGAGTAGAATGTCGTCGAGATAGAATAGAACTCGTATCCCCCGACGACGTAAAGGCTCCAGCGCAGTCGCCATGCACTTGGTGAATGTGCGGGGAGCCAGAGAATAGCCGAACGGCAACCTCTGGTACTCGTACGCTACGCCCTGAAACAGGAACCGTAGGAACTTCCTGTGAGGAGGGAAAATCGGGATGTGAAAATACGCATCCTTCAGGTCTATGGAGGTGAACCAGTCTCCCCTTCTGACAGCAAGCAGAAGGAGTTTGACGGTCAACATTCTGAACGGTCTCGCTACAATCAACCGATTGAACGCGGACAGATCCAGTATAGGTCTGACCCCCCCTGTTTTCTTGGGTACCAGAAAATAACGGGAGTAGACGCCTGACATCGCGTCCTCTCTCGGAACCACGACGACGGCCTGCTTCGCCAACAGAGATTGGATCTCGTCGGCCAGGGCTGTCACTGCTTCTGACCCTGACAATAGGGTCGGCACCAAACCTGAGAACGGAGGGTGGGGTTGTGCGAACTGCAAAACAAGCCCCTCCCTCAACGTTCTCTCTATCCACCCCTCCAAACGGCATTCTTGTCGCCATATGTGAAAATAATCTCACAGCGCACCCGCCGTCAACTGACGCTGGGCCGCAAGGAACAGTAGATAGTTGGCCCGGTCCCTCCCGCTGTGCGACGCACCCAAGGGGGGACCCCGACAAAAAGGGCCGGTTCCGCAGCTAGACACGCAAGGCATGAGGACCCCATGGGCTCCTACACGCCAAAGCCCTGCAGTGATATTGCTACCACCCAAATCACGCTCGCCTCTTCTTTGCAGACCACTGCCGCTCTCACGGGAGTGGGAGGCATCAGCGCGATACCCCGCCTGGCGAAGGCGAGGCCGGGGTAACCCTTGCTGTACATTCAACAGAAGAGGTCTTGAGTCCCCCTGCTGACCACCGTAGCTAGTGGCAGCTGTAACACCAGGCTCATCCATCACACAACGTGTGGTGCAGGAGCCACGCGACAGCACAACATTCTCACGGACAGACCCAGGCTCAGCCATCAACTGGGTGTCAGCCCCTGTCCCCATGAGAAGTGAAGAATGGGGCCGCATGCGCTTCAAAGAAGGTTCGCGGCCCGCAGCCAAAGGAGAACGATCAGAGCCCCGCTTCCGTGGGTAACAGAGAGAGGATTGAACGGGGAGCAGGCTGCTCGCGGCAAAGTGACGCCGGCTTGTTTTATCAAAGCCGAATTCACCCAAAATGGCCGATCCCTCGGCCGCCAAGGCTGTCGGCCTTGTGGAACCCTGTTGACTCTCCACCCAGGGCACCACTGGCGGGGGAAACATTGCCACCTGTCGAGGATCTCGCCACAGTCGTTGACGAGACCGTGCTCCCACCTCTGGCTGCACAGCGTGAGGCGGTGTAGGACCCAGATCAATAACCGCTGCGCCTCCACAGAATGACCAAAAAGAAAACACAAACGCAAAAGCGTGCTCACACTGATGAAAAAAGAACATATGGACGTGGCTCTACTAAGCGAAACGCACATTTTAGAGGAAGACATAGATACGTTAGCGGATAACACATACCATAATATTAGTCACTCTTCTTTTGGTACGAGAACTCGAGGTGTAGCCATAGTCGTCAGACGTAAGTTAAATATCGAATTAAAGGGGGTATGGTCGGATGCGGAGGGGCGTATAACTATAGCTAGGATTGTACACAATAACAGGAAAATAGCGTTGGCAGCGGTATATGCCCCAAATTTGTACGAAGAGGGTTTCTTCACTACACTAACCGATGAAATGTTAAACCATCCCGATTACTCATTTATAATAGGTGCGGATTTTAATGCCATTTGGAATCCAAGGATGGACAAATCTTACCTCGCCTTTTCCAGCGAACAAAAAAATTCATCTAAAGCATTAAAGGATTGGTCAAAGACTACAGGTGTAAATGATTTATGGTGTTCACTTAATCCCACGACCCAAAAGTACTCTTGTCGATCGGCGAGACATAACACATTATCCAGAATTGATTATGTCTTTGCATCCCCGAGACTATTTGATAAATATGAAGTGGAAATGATACCCAATGCACTATCAGATCACTGTTATTTACTCCTAAAAGCAACATTTGGTATACTATCTTCCCGGGCCCCAAGATGGCGTTTTAATTCGATGCTGCTTAATAACAAGGAATTCATTACACAACTCAAAGAAGCTCTCACAGTATTCCTACGGGAGAATGCAAACTCGGTGCAAGACCCCAGAATAATATGGATGTCGGTAAAGGGTATGATCAAGGATTTCACTGATAGATTTTCCTCCATAATGCGCAAGAATCAATGCACAAAACTGTCTGAACTGGAAACGCTTTACTCAACGTTATTTAATTCTTTAAAATACAACAACTCAACTAGACTAGAAAATCAAGTTAACGTACTAAAAACAGAGATCAATGCCATATACAGACAACAATTGGAAATGCAAATACGCAGCACAGGACAACAGCAGTACTCCCAAGGTTCTAAACCTAGTCACCTATTAGCCATGCGATTAAGAATTAATGCAAAATTTGCAGATATAACTGCCATTAGAAAACAACAAGTACTTGAAACAGACCCCAAAATAATAAACGATACATTCAAAGAATTCTACTCCGACTTATATAAATCAGAAACGACCTTTGATCAAAACAAAATGGACACATATCTTAATCAAATTATTCTCCCTAAACTTTCGGAGGATGACGCTGAACAGTTAGAAGCACCGATCACACTAGAGGAACTCAAGAAGGCCATATCCGAAATGAAAAATGGTAAGGCTCCTGGAAGAGACGGTATCCCATCAGAAATGTACCTTTCTTGTTGGGACATAATTGGACCCTTATTACTAAATATGATCTTATACTCAGTCAAGGAGGGGAGCTTCCATAAACACGACAATATTGCACTCATTTCAGTCCTTCTCAAAAAAGACAAAGACCCCACCGAGTGCGGTAGTTACAGACCCTTAAGCCTCCTCGGAACCGATGTCAAACTGTACTCTAAGGTATTAGCCATCAGATTACAAAAGCATATGACGTCTTTAGTTCATCCGGACCAAACTGGCTTCATAAGAGGTTGCCTGATCACTGATAACATAAGACGAATACTGCACGTACTAGATGCAGACAAAGAAGACACCATACCTAAGGCGATGCTGTCCCTGGATGCTATGAAAGCCTTTGACAGGCTGGAATGGTCGTATCTATGGGCAGTATTAGAAAGGATGGGGTTAGGAAAAGGATTCATTGATATGATTAAAGTATTATACAAAGACCCATCGGCCATGATTACAACAGGTACATTCATCTCCAAAATCTTTCCGGTATCACGCTCCGCCAGACAGGGTTGCCCTCTTAGTCCCGGACTATTCGATCTATCATTAGAGCCTTTAGCACAATATATAAGACAATCCCAATCCATAGAACCAATCGTAATCAAGGGACACAACATAAAATTTGTTTATATGCGGACGACGTAATATTGTTCATGCAAAGCCCCAACACCACATTGCCTCATCTACTCAAGTTGATAGAGAACTTTGGTGATTTATCGGGATTTAAAATAAATTGGCCGAAGTCGGCTTTCCTTCCACTTAACACCCATGCAAAAAAAGATACAACCCTCCCAGGTGAGATACCCATGGTAAAACATTTTAGATGCTTGGGTGTGGAAATATTTCCCACCATAAGACAAACGGTGAAGCACAATTACACAAAAATACAGAACAAAATCAAAGACGACCTGGACAGGTGGGCAAAACTTAAAAACTCAGTACAGGCAAGGGTATCAATAGTTAAGATGGATGTACTACCTATAATCAACTTCATCAGTTCAATGCTACCGTTACCCCCTCCAGAGGGTTACTGGAAAAGATTACACTCCTCCACATACAAATTTATTTGGAATAACAAACCACCTTGCATAAAAAGATCCACCGCACAGAGAAATAAAGCAGACGGTGGCATGGCAGTTCCAGATTTTTTCCAATATTTTAAGGCATACACATTAAGACCATTGACAATATGGTTTGATCCCCAGGCATTGGTATCCTGGAGAAAATTGGAAGAAAACATAGTAGCCCCACATAGACTGAAGGACATAGCACACACTAAACTACCAATCAAGCACTGTGAGCGGAAATTTGGCCCCATAATTACCCATGCAATCCGGATATGGCGTGAAACACAAAAAAAATATCCTAACCCACAAAAATGGCATAATCATACTCCCTTATTCAATAACAATGCACTCTTAATTGAAAAACGTCCTATAAGATTCCCTATATGGGAAGAGCAAGGCATACACTTATTAGGGGATATTTTTAATAACCTGGGTTTTTGTAGTTATGGAGAAATATGCACAAAGTTTAACCTCACCGAGTCCACATGGCTTTTTTACATACAGTTATGCCTATGTTTGAGGTCTCATGGTGTTCCATTAGACATACCAGTTGAACACCACAGATACCACAAATTCTTCTATGAAAGAGAAACATCGAGAGGTTTTGTATCAGGTTTTTATTATCAATTACTAACGTCCTCGTATGAAACCCTCCAACTAGACTCTGTCTGGAGGAGGGATATACCAGACCTGGAAAGTGACTTTGATTGGCAAGAAGCATGGGCAAATGTCCGTCTTACATCAAGGAACCCGGACCATCAACAAATCAATCTTAACTATATTCACAGGACATACTTGACTCCTATAAGACTGAACAGAATGGGCCTTAAACAAGACTCAAAATGCTCCCAATGTACAAATGGAGACGAAGGGACATTTATGCACATGTATTGGGACTGCCCAACAGTTAAGGCATTCTGGAAAGATGTGACCCATCAATTATCAAAACTCGTATCTTGGAATATACCAGTACACCCCTCTGTATTACTATTGAATGATGTTTTTGAGTTTGCAGTAAATCCACAGCTAAAGAGATTGGTTTTATCGGGTATCACAGTAGCTAAAAAACTGATCGCATCACGCTGGTTTCAACCGGAAAAAATTTGCCGGAAGGTTTGGTTTCTTACATATCTCGATGTGATTTATCAAGAAATATCTACAGCAAGAATTCTGGGTCTCAACGAATCCAAAATGTCAATGTGGTTAGAAGTGGTGGAGAGAATAAAAGCTAGCTTATAATGGTAGTGTCTGGTTAGGAGTGAGGGATAATGGAGGTACTATCCAAGGAGGGGTCCGGGAGGGGGGGGTTCGAGCTGGAGCATATGTGTGTAGGGTTTTAGAAAATAGGTATTAGGGGTATATCCTGTATAAGGCATTTGTATAATTGGTAATTTCGTTGGATATACACTGTATACGGTAAAATATTATTATAGACTTTTTTTTGTTTTCTGTTTCTGTACTTGCATGTCATTTTAGCCACCTTGATTGTTAGTTTCATTATGCATTGTGTGTTGAGTACTGATTTTTAATAATTTTTGTTTTGCAATAATAAAAAAAAAAAAGGAGTCATGAGGAGAGAAAACCTATCCTCTTCCCCAAGAGGAGATTGCTCCAACCAAACATGCCTAACAACAAACGTTGATAGCATCCTAATCCTCCCTGCAGTTACAGTGGCGAATCCTTATGGAAGCCAACGGAAGCCATGCCTCCCTAATATTAAAATATGAATTAATATCAAATATGAAATATGAAAAAAAAATATATATATATAAATTTTTTTTTTAATATAGTTTACATTCTTTTTCATCTGTGCATCTGTGTTATATATATATATATTTTTTTTTAAATGTTTCCCTCTTCTCCTTCTCACTCCCTCTAACACACTGTCAGCCTCACTATGCTCACTGCAGCAGGAGAGGAGGCAGATGGTAGGTCTCTTTCTCCAGGCTTCCAGCATTATAGAGTCCAAATCCGATCCTAGCCAATCAGATTCGAGCTGACTGCCACACCCTAAAAGTTTAAAACGGGGCTGAGAGGAAAACACTCAGCATATTTTTCCCTCTGCACTCTGAACATTGTATTAACCCGTAACTGTTCCCACGGGCCGAATATTGCCCCGATCCTCGCGAGATTAAATCCACGGGGACCTCTCGGCGTGCCGAAGCTTTTCCTAAATCACTTCCGTCATCGAAAACGAGGGGAAAAGGTCGGCTCGCGACCCTGAAAATGTCGCGTGATTTTAAAAACGCTGTATTAAGTGAGCCTATTATGGGATCCACGCGAGCTTTCTATCGTGGAAACATCTGGGCGTCCCGCAACTTTTACTCATTCACATGTAGCCCCTAAAATGCTTAAAAAAGGAAAACAGAAAGCGTGGAATAAACTCGCCGAAACGGAAAAGTGTCCCACGGGCGCGCCGTGATTCCGATTCGCGTGAAAATATTCACGGCCATAGAGGAGACCGTGGGACACCTTTTTGCAACCGAATATGTGTCTCGAAAAATCTGACCAAAAATTAACCAATGCTCCAGCAGTATTAATGACCCTGATGTAAACAAGACAAACGTCTTTCTCTGGTCTGCATCCCCTTATACAATTGTGTGTATTGAGCCGTACTGTATTGTACCCATTCTGCAATCTGTTAAATAAATAAAAAGAAAGTTTGACTGGCCGCAGAGCCATACTGTAGTGTACATGGTGACTGCTTGACTTAAAAAAAAATATATATATATATTAATACAAATATTTAATAGTTTTTTTTTTATAATTTTTTTTGGCTTCCCCTGTTATTTTACCCACGCGACGCCACTGTGCAGTTATAGCTTGCGACTGAGTCAAGATCTCTATAACACCACAAACATGCAACATGTTTACAATGTCGGCTGGACCCATAGCCCTACTACCCGACGCCAATGTGGATAGGAAACTAGCCAGCTGAGCCATAACACTGGCCACCGCTACAAACCATCCTGCAGCAGTATACCACTCATCCGTCCATACTGCCACCCTCCGAGCCGATTCGCTCTCAAGCATCGGCCGGGTGGGACATCGTTCATCCCCGCCGGGGCACAGGAACAAAGCTACCTGGCTATGTAGCCACGGTACACCCGGCCTGCACCCTGTTGTTAGCCCGTTTACCCGTAAAAAAGGTAAATAGGACTCAGCGAAACCCCCCACATTAGCAACCGACTGACCTTCATCAATGAAGCGGGCAAGAGGAGGGAAAAGCGGCAATGTCCCGCGGCGGGATTATTAGAACAACGACCCATTTCAGCGTCAACATTAGCATTAGCAGTAGTAGCATTAGCGTTAGCAGCGTGCTCCAGGATCGCCAGGAAAACGTCCACTGCAGTGGAACGATCACCAAGCCACCCCGGCCCTGGCGCCGAAACATACTCCACAGCATTACCAATACCAACATTGATGCCTGATGACACAGGGCCTACCTTTGTACAAGCCGGCTCGATAGCCAAACCTTGTACGCTGCCCCTTGGTCTGCCGCCATTAGACGAGGAAACATCAACACAGGCCCGACGTGTCGCTGAAACATGCCTCGAAGATGCCAGGGGTAAGCAAACCTCCGGTAAGCTTTCAACATTACGCAATTTCTCTAATCTTTTCATAACAACTAGTTAACATAAGGGGCACTGCATCCGTTATGATGGAAACAAAAATAGAGGAAGAGTGTTTAGTGACCAGGCCCACTGTCTTATAGGCTACGCCTCCATAGGGGCGGGACCCGGCAGGTGTGGGTGTACGTGTTTTTTTCGTTGATGGAGTACAATAGGTACATGAGATGAGGTATCTCGATAGGCTTTAAGAGCGGGACGCGATGGCCAAGTACGATAATATAACTACAACTATGGACGACAAGACAAACACCAAACACTGGGACAAAACAAGCAGACGACAGACACTAAACTGAGAACCTACAGTAATAACCGACAGCAACTACAAAGACTAAAACAGATAACCTAATACAAGACAAGAAGAGTAACATTAGACAAGACAAGAAGAGTAACACTAGACTAACAGGGGAACATGGTGATCAAGAGAGAGAAGGGGATAGAGAGAGCAAGAGAGAGAAAAGGGAAATAACACTACGGGACAGAAATATAAGGAACACACATACACATAAACTTCAAAACACTACTCTTCACCTTCAATGCCCTCCATAGCCTATTATTATTATTATACAGGGACGGGGACAGGTAGAGCAGGGGAGAACAGTCCATGAACCAATGGGATGTTACACACTGCTGCCAACTCCTACTATTCTAACATCATCAGTACTGGAAAAGGTGTTCAAATTTGCAACTCGAGTCTGACTCGAGTCAAGTGATACCTCTGATGATACCATACCTCTGGAAATACATGGAGAATGGAAGTACAGTACCAGCCAAACAAACTTGACTATAAACCTTATACTGTAGAATAGTTAGATATGCTGGAATAATTGAGGATAGGAGGGGGTGTACAGTACTACTTGAGTGCAAGGCTACTGCTGAAGATATGAAAGCAGATAAAGGTCTTTACACTCAAGTCCAGAGTCATGTCCCAAATCAAGATTAGCAATTCCCAAATTAAGTCCCAAGTCAAGCCAGGCAAGTCACAAGTTTGAAACTTCGAGTCTTGAGTCCTAAACCAGTCATAATGCGTTCTTTACACATTTCACAATGTTAAAGCCAATAGAGTAAAAGTTAGTAGTATAATTGTTGACACACAACTTCCTTCTCTGCTGGTGCAACTTGATTGGCGTCTGACGTACTGTAATCAGGGACATTTAACTGACTCGCATTACACTTTTCATGGCATAATACTTAATTTTGTGCTTGGGGAGAGTATAATCCTCTTAACATGCAACGGCCCGCCTTTTTTGCATTAGTAACTTCAGAATGTTATCTTTCAAAAGACACCAGGCTTATGCATGTGCTAATCGCTATACGCATACAGTATAAAGATAAGCTTTGCAAAAAAAGTATGCAGTCCTCAAGTTCAAGTAAAAAATAAATGGCCACTTTTCTGGGTGCCTTTAAGAGGATAAAGCCTTTCAAGCCATGCGGCTCAAGTCTGAGTGAAGTCACTCAGTGATTCATTGGTGTTAAAGTCAAAGTTGAGTTGCAAGTCAACTTTTTTTGTCGAGTTGAGTCATCAAATTTGAGTCCGAAGTAATGTGACTGGAATCCACACCTCTGCCAGGAACACCATAGATTCCCACTGGTGAATGAAATACTACAGGGGTTTGCTGTACATTGAACCTTACAGTACAACTCACACACTTTAAATCCACTATTAATCTTGGATTAATCTCTAAAGTGGCAGGGCAGCCCCTTTCAGTCGTTTATTAGTTTTGCAGATAGAGCAGTAGAGCCTGACTGCAGGCAGGTTGAAGCACTTTTTGCTGTTTACTGGAACAATGGACTGTGAAACCTTTTACTGAAATGGGGCAGGAATTACCTCAAAATCACCTAAACCACTGATATGCTGCGGGTAGCAAAATCTTTACATGCATTCTTGTGGGAAATAGATTTTTAAAGTCATGACCAAGCAGAAATGTATGCAACTTGGCATTCAGATTTCGGGGTGAAAGCCAGGACAGAAACATTTAAATCAGAGTCCAAGTGTGTGTGTGTGTGTGTGTGCATGTTTTTTGTGTGGGCGGGTTGGTAAATAGGTGCAGTGTGTGCGCATGTGTGTGTGTGTGTGGATGGAAGGATGTGCAGGGCCATGCAAATGAGACCCACATTTTGTGTGTTTATGTGTAAGTGCATGTGCACTTGCATATGCATGTATCAGTTATAGTGCATACTCCGCTTGTGTAGGTGTATTAGTTCTGCTGATGAAGTAAAATCCATATTATGGAGTGAAACTTTCCGTCTCATTCCCGATAGATTCTCTCCATACTCTTTTCTATATCTATTTATTTTACAGTAGCTGGTGCTGGTACTATGTGTGCAAACAGTAGAAGGGTATATTTGCACCTTATATTCATGTAATAAACAAGTACATTCTTAAAATGTCTTGTGGGCATACTGTAGAAAGTTTTGGGTAAGAACCATGCAGTAAAGAAAATGTTATTCTAAAAAAGTGTATTTGACCATTTCCGCAAACTGCATACCTCTTCTTGTGCTGCTACCTTGTCGTGGTGGAGAGCCTTGCATGCCTCTGTGACTCAGAAGGCTATACTGGAGGGGGTTCATACCCTCAGCAGGTGCAACCATGCCGGGCAGGTTTCTAGAGTAAAGTAGCACCTGGCCCTCCAGGTTGGGGGTTGGGCGAGGGGCTAACATCCCCACCCCGTAAAACACTATATTGTTACAGAAACGGCAACAAGAGATAAACAAGACATCAACACCTTGGCCCAGGGAAGAGAAGGGTCTTCGATAAGAAGGTCTATGACGCCATGTGGTCTCTGGAAGCGACACGGCCAACCACCCTTCTTTCGACCAGGGCTGCCCACATCGGTACGTGGAACGTTAGAAGCATGTATGAGACGGGTAAGACATTTCAAGTAGAAGCAGCGATGAGGAACTACAATCTCACGCTTCTCGGAATAAGCGAGACAAGATGGACACAGTCCCGACAGAAATGACTGGCTTCAGGAGAGTTACTGCTGTACTCCGGACACAAAGAGGACAACGTCTCCCACACCCAAGGAGTAGCACTGATGCTATCTACAGCAGCACAGACAGCGCTCATAGGATGGGAAGCCCATGGTCCAAGGATTATCACCATGTCCTTTTGAACCAAGAAGAAGAGGATCAATATGAACATTATACAGTGCTACGATCCTACCAATGACAGGAGGAAGCAGGCAAAGACTAGTTCTACAACAGACTGCAGTCCATTATAGAAAAGCACCCAGAGAGAGACATCACAATCCTGGGGGCCATGAATGAAAATGGGGAGAGGCTATGCGCTATGAACAATTTGGTCATTGGCGGCAGTGTTTTTCCCCATAAGAACATCCACAAGACCACTTGGGTATCGCCAGACCACATAATGGAGAACCAGATTGACCACATCTGTATCGGGAAGAAACTCAGGAGGTCCATGCAGGATATAAGAGTAAAGAGAGGCGCAGATGTGGCTTCAGACCACCACCTCATTGTAGCCAGCCTGAAGCTGAAGTTGAGAAAGAACTGGATGACGGGACATACAACACGACACAGGTACAACACAGCTTTCTTGAGAGACGCCAGTCAACTGCAAGAGTTCAGAGTAACACTCAGCAACAAGTTCCAAGTTTTACAGGAGCTGAGGACGAGTGCTCCCTGGAGAACAGGTGGAAGGAGATAAATAAGGCAGTAACATCTACCTGCCAGGAAGTGCTTGGCCCCAAGAAGCACTAGCAGAAGGAGTGGATCTCAGGGGACAGTCTGCGAAAGATCCAAGAGAGGAGGGAGAAGAAGGAGGCAGTGAACAACAGCCGGACAAGATCAGAGAAGGCCAAGGCACAAGAAAGGTATGCAGAAGCTAGTAAAGCTAGTAAAGAAGAGCATCAGAGCAGACAAGCAAAGGTATATGGACGACTTGGCAACAGAGGCAGAGCAAGCAGCAAGAGAGGGGATTATGAGAGAACTGTACAATATCACCAAGAAGCTGGCAGGAAAGTACAGCAAACCAGAACAACCTGTGAAGGACAAAGAGGGAAGACCAATAACAATGGGAGAGGAGCAACAGAAGAACAGATGGATGGAGTATTTTGAAGAACTTCTAAACCGGCCAGCACCACAGAACCCACCAGACATCACACAGGCTGACACAGACCTACCCATAGCCTGCAACGCACCAACCAGGGAAGAAATTAGGAAGGCTATCAAGCAGCTGAGGAACGGAAAGGCTGCAGGACCAGACAACATCCATGCGTGCGGAGGCACTGAAGTCAGATATAGAAACCATGGTGAAGATGCTCCACCCACTCTTCATGACGATATGTGTGGGAGAAGTGCCAGGAGATTGGAAAAACCGATCCTGCACAGACCAGATTGCAGTGCTGCGTATCAGCGTGGATCAGTCGATAGAGTGGAACTCGCCCCTGTACATAAACTTTGTGGACTATGAGAAAGCGTTTGACAGCCTAGACAAAGAGTGAATGAATGAATGAAAACTTTATTTAACAGATTGCAGAATGGGTACAATACAGTATGGCTCAATACACACAATTAAGGGGATGCAGACCAGAGAAAGATGTTTGTCTTGTTTACATCAGGGTCCCCCATTTTCAATTCATAGTGACATTTATGACATACACAACATACATGACATCATGACATTTATGGCATAGGGACATACATGACATACAGGTATATAGTACTGTTACATTTGTGACGATATGCAAATATACAGTACTGTTACCCATAGATCCTAACAGAGAATATATACATACAGTGGGGAGGAGACTGTACATTAGGAGGGGGTGGGTGGGTGGGAGAGATATACTGTATACATACGGTGGGGAGAGAATATATACATACAGTGGGGAGGAGACTGTCTATTAGGAGGGGGTGGGGGGGTTTGGACATTTACGGTGGCCAGTTTCGAATTGCAGCCTCCCGTAGGTGCTCTTTAAGAGCGGTTTTGAATGTGGGTAGGGATTCACATTCCTTTACAGCTTTGGGTAGGGCGTTCCACATTGATGTGGCATAATTGCGAAACGTGTTTAGTCCCTTGTTTGAGCCGAATCTGGGTTTAACATGATTTGTTGAGCTTCCTCTGGTGTTGTGGTCGTGGTATTCACTGACCTTTGGGAACTATTTTGACATGTACATGGGTACCTTAGTCTTATAGTGACCCTCTGGAAACTTCTCCGCCATTACGGGGTGCTGACCAAGATTGTGATTCCCCGCATCGTCGGCCTTACCTCCACGCGGGTGGTGGGTTTGGTCCAGGGGATGAAGGATGGGGTGCTCGGCTTGATAGCCCGATGGCATCCATCCTTTGCCCCGAGATGGTGTGGGATCCATCTAAGAAGCCATTTCCCCAGGGGAGATCGGCTAGGCAGTTGGCTTCATGGAGTGATCAGGTGTTCATCGCCTCGACACAGAGCCTGGCTGCGACGTCCAACATAGCGCAGTTGGTGCGCTACATGTCAGGGCTGATGGCGGATGGCGCGGTGCTGGATGACCATCAACAGTACCTCCACGCCCAGGCGGCTGGAGCCATCCTACACCTGACACAGCTGCAGGCGATAGCCGCAGGGAAGCAGCGCACCCTGGCCACCCTTATCCAGCGCCACCTGTGGCTGGAGCAGGCGGAGGTACCAGAATTGTGGCGGATCCCTCTTCTGACGGCTCCCCTCTCCGACGCTGGGTTATTTGGGTCAGCGATCCAGCCTGTTTTTCTTTACTTAACGGTAGAGGCGAAAATAGCAGGTGGCAAGGGTTTCGCAAATAAGCTGGAGCCGTGAAATAAAACCAGTTTTTTACACAAACATTGGCTGTGGCTGGCGTGCAGGATGTAGAGCTATTACCCTAGCAGGTATGTGTGCTTTCATGTAGCACGCCATGCAAACTGGTGTTGCGGCTCTGCCTTTTTCTATTACATCGTATCTGGGGTGAGGTGGGTGGGAGGGGTGGACAAATAAACCCCCCCCCCGGATATAGTTATATCTTACGACACTGATTGGTTGAGAGTTTTTTCTTTCTACCTATCAGTATCCCTGACGAGCTGGGAAAGAAAGCTCGTCACAGGGAGGGGGGGGTTCCCTGTCTCCCGCGCCATATTAGGGTAGTGGCCCCGGCCATGGAAAACACGTTTTTCTTATTGGCCATGGGACATACCCGTGAGTTCAGGCCCTGTGCTACAGGCCGCTGTCATTGTAAAAGTTAGGTGATGCAATGCAGTCGAGACTTTCTGCTCTTCTGCTCTGCTCTCTATCAGTAGTGTTATTGGGTTTGTCACTTAGCCCAATTATCACGTGAACCTTTTTCAATTGTTTACTCGCGGTGAGGTCTCTCTGGGATAACCGCTGTCTTCCCCTCTTACATAAGGAGCAGAATTGACGTGGTTGTTATTCCCAGACTTGCCATATGTGAGCCCGTGTCTGCATCTCTAGACCGGCTCCCTGCTGCTCTTCCCAAACAGCAGGGGAAAACGTTGTGAGGCTCTTTCTTGTTGGAAATTCGCCGTCACTGTTCTCGGGTTCATTGCGAGCATATACGCTGTTATAAAATCTGCTTGTGGTCTTTCGAGACCGCTCAGCGCTGGCCCAGGGTGTTTTTTCAATGATTGAATATGCTTATGGGCCCGGCGCGCCTTGGTTGCCCAACATCATAAAAATTACGGTTTTTATGCGGTCGGATGGGAAGGGGATTTTTGTCTCTACCGAGCGCCAGTGCACTAGGTTAGACTCGAGGACTCCGGGGGGAGATGACGGAGTAGATCAAACATTGGCAGGGGGGGTTCACGCCTTTGGGTCGGCCACCAAGAGCAGTGTGTTCGCGTACTGACCGTCTTGGTGGCACCCTCTGTGATGTTTTGGATCGACACGCGTACCTACCCCCCTCTTAGGACTGGGGGTGGCGGCGTGACTAGGGCACAGGACTGGTCCTGGTCGCGCCGGACCGGATCAGTTTAACCTGCTGTCCGCCGGGAGCACAGACAGGTTCTGGTTCCCCGAGGGACTCTGTGCTTTTCCGGGGGGAAAATGCCAGGTCAGGCCGGACATCACAGGGGTTGATGTCATGAATGTGTGTGTCATATACGTGTCACCTTGAGTTTCCCTTAACACATTGGGCGCGAGGGGTTGTGCCCATCATTGTACCCAGTCTGCCTGGTCTGCCACCGTTCAGTTCAGTTCAGTTCAGAGTTTTTATTTGCCACATGGAATCATACAATCATAGTTTCTTCATTACACAATCATAAATAGTCATTCCATGGACAAAAGGAGCAGGAAGAAGAATAAATCTTATAGTTACCTGCCCCTTATTCCTAAACTAACAAGTATTTACTTATTAATGGTCGGCGTACAACCTAATTTACACAAATAATCATTTATACCATTATAAAAGAAACACACAATCCACAGTTAAACAAGAAAAAATGTAATAATAATAATAATGATAAAGAATAAAGAATAAAAGAAAGAGAAGAAAAAAAAGAAAAAAAAGAAAATATCTCACTATTCAGACCACATTTGATTTTCATACTGACTAAATCTTTTTTTTTATACATTTTTTTGAATTGATAAACACTATTACATCCCTTAAGCTCGCTATGGAGAGAATTCCACAACTTTACACCAATAACTGAAGGACACATCTGCCACTGTTGAAAGCCTATAGAGATGTTTACCTTCTTTTCAGGGCTATAACTTTTAAAATTGTATTGCTATATTGACATTACTATGGCCCATTCAACATCGATTATCTATCGTTCAGGATGTGGGAACGTTATATTTTTTCATTTATACATTGTTGTGTTAATACTGTCTAGAATATAAGTATGTTTTTAAGCTTTTCTGCTGTAATTCCAAAAACGAGTTATAGGCCCTGACGCATATGATAGATTATCGATTGGCGTTTCTTTCCTATACATTCTTGCATCTTAAATCAAAAATCTCTGTTAACCCAAAAGCAATGAAACAAACAAAAATGGTTTCCCTGAGCAGTATACTTAACGATAGGTTATGAATATAACCGTAGTTCTATGAGTATTAGTGACACTCAGTGTCATCTGCACATATCTCACTCCAGTGACGTGCACTGAATAAAAACTCACAAATGTACCTTTACATACCAACATGCGTCTGGCCACACCCCCATCTGCTACCTACATAAGCAGGGGTGTGGCCACACACTCATCTCCTTCTCAATCATTTCACCACAAGGTAAGATCAAGGGCCGCAGTGGCGTCCAGACGCTGAGCGTCATTAATACTCATAGAACTACGGTTATATTCATAACCTATTGTTCTATATCGTATTAGCTCCGCTCAGCGTCAACTGCACAACGGGAGCAGGAAAAAGGGGGCCCGGAGAGGCCAATGACGCCACAGCATCAAGACCTCACCAGGCGGTCACTAGTGACACCGCCCCCCACATCGCCAGCATATTGGGACAGGGCCCATCCAAGAGTGGGCCCTTCCCCCCACTAGCACGCCGCCTGGCACACTGACCCTGGCATACTCAGGCAGTCAGCATGGCTGTAACTCAAAGCACTCAAGAGGCTACACTACAGCGGGAGCAGGCAGCGCACCGGGGAGACGACCTCCAGAAGAGGCCGATCCCTCAATCCAGGCAGCAGGCACCTGACCCGAGCCTGGAGCACTGCAGACGAGACAGGCGCCAAAGGGGTCAACTGAAAACAGCACCCCGGCGGAAGGGGCGTATGCTGGCATTGTTTGGGCACCATGTCAAAGCCTCCACCAAAAAATCCCATACGCTCTAGAGGGGCAGAGGCAGAGAAGGCTGACACGATTGGCAGACGTCATGAACGTGCAGGGGCACACTCAACCGGGTAACCCGGGAGTTGACTCCGCTCCAACACACCAGGGAATCAACCACCCTCTTGGTTCAACATGCGGTGGTTGTTCCTATAACCCCTCAGGAAAAAACTCCAAAACACACCTGCGGGTCTACACTGGCTATACCACAGTACAAGTGTTTCAGTTTTCAAAAAGGGGTTATCCCAGGCCTACGGGTCGACGAAAACGACTTCGGACCAGGCCCGGCGGACCGGGACGTACACAGGGATGCCAGAGGAGTACTATAACCATCTCAACAGCCCCCTCTCAGCCATGCGTAAGCGGGAGAAGAGAGGGGCGAAAAGAATGGAGAACGAACATCTCCATAATATCAAACCCTGTGACACCCGGGCCGACCCGGCATTTTTCCCCCTGTGTCATGTACAGAGGTCTAACGACCGCACAGAATAGTAGCTGGAGCAGGCTGTACATGAACAGAAACAGCCCCTCTCAGTAGATGCTTTTCAAACAGTCCCGGGTAGGCAGATAGTAAACGAAGACGTTTCAAATGGTAAATAATATTTATTGTATGTGGGGCTTCAAACCCACGGCTTTTCCCAAAGGGAAAAGGGATGTTATTTCAGTGGGGATTTAAACCCAGTCCACACAAAGGGAAAAAGGTAAGGGGAGAACAAACACAGTATACATACAGACAAACAAACAATTAACAAAATAACTACGTGTCCGTTATAGGACACCACCACAATCTAGGATCGATCCACACCAAGTGGTCACTAACACAAAGCCACAATGTATATAGCTTCCACCGCGACAGCTAGTAGAGAAGGCAACCTCCTCACTCCACTCTGAGACGTGGCAGTGACTCCAATGAGGCGCCCCGATGTGTGTGTGCTGTCAGGTATTTGTCCACCCGTCCCTCTTGAGGTGATTGCCATCAGCTGTCACTCATTAGGCAATCAGCACTCTTCAGTGTAGGGACGGGCAGCACCTGACAGGAAGAGAAGAAGAGACAGCATTAGCCATCATGCACAGACACACACACATCACATACAAAACATAACACATTAAATATACTAACCTGATGTTCAGATGGTGTCATAAATACAGTAATAATGGTAATGACCAACCCACGTACCCATGTACGTCACACCTCCCCCCATAAGAGCGAACCTGCAGGGTTAGCAAAACATTATTACTTATTACCCAACATGAGATTAGTACCACATACCAGGGAGAACAGAAACAACAACAACAAAAAATTCCCCCTCCACAAAATCACCCACCAAATGGGCCACATCAGCACCACACAGGCCCTGCGTCACCCTCCTGCAGTACAGAAAACGGAGAGACACATTAGCCTTGGGAGCCAGGAGGCAAAAAGAGCTCCAGGGACCATGGCCATGTGTAGCTAGCCCCCCCCCTAGCCCCCCCCCCCTTTTTTTTCAGGGGGTACAGAGCCTCTCTCCCCATGACCTCCCTCATCGCCACCGGACACCGATACGCGAACTGCTTAATGGGGTCCGCACTCCCAACAGCAACACTGTGCGTCCTGTAAGGCACATCAGAACACAACACAGCATGTGAACCAACAGCCCTGTCACATCCCAACTCCGACGAGACGCGGGCAGGAATCTTCATTAGCCTATTCACATGACACCAGCGTGTCCTCCTCCGCCGCTCGGGCGTATACAACATATACTTAGTGGCAGACACCTTTCTTTTTACCACATAAGGTCCTGAGAACCGGGCAGTGAGCATAGTACCAGGCGTGGGCAGCACAATACACACCTCGTCCCCCGCCTCAAAATGCTGCTCCACCGCCAATTTGCAAAACTCACCACAGACAGAGTCACCCAACGCTAGACCATGGCCTCGCTTCCGCTCCTGTGCCCTAGTGACAGTACAAATAGAAGGGACATTGGGGTGATTATCAATCAATGCATCACACAATGAGTCAGTAAATGGAGTGTCCTCAACCTCCAACACAGGGACGACCTTACCCCCAGCGATATCATTCCCCATGACGAAATCCACGCCCTTTACGGGAAAACATGGGCGAACCGCGACCGGAAAACAACCTGTGATCAGTGCAGACTGTACATGCACCTTATACAACGGCACGCGCACACACCCCATGTCAATACCTCTCACAAATTCACTCGACTGACAGGAGCCCACATCCAATGGTAATACATCAGCCAGGATGAACGATTGAGAGGCTCCTGTATCACGGAGTATTCTCACCCGTTGGTAGTCCCCAACTCTACCTGACAGGGACACATAACCATCAAACAAAAAGGGTTCAAAAGAGCTATTCCGGTCAGGACATGACACTGCACCAATCAACCCCACCCCTTTCGGTTCCTGGGCTGACTCCCTGGTCTCCTGTCGATCCCTTAGCGCATGACAGTCCCTCATAAAATGCCCTTCTTTCTTACAATAATGACACACAAAGGTGGCCTTTTCAGACGGCGGTGAGCGTGGTCGGAATGCTCGCTCGTAACCCAAGGCATTTCGAGACGGCGGTGAGCGAGGTCGGAATGCTCGCTCGTCACCTCCCTGATACGGCGACTCAGAAGGAGAGAACGCACCACCTCCCACATACACATTATTTCGCAGAGCAATATTTTTGTGGATCAATGCGAACTCGTCTGCTAAAATTGCAGATTCCTGGAGGGTAGAAACTTTGCGTTCCTCTAAGTACACTACAATGCGTTCGGGCACGCACTTCTTAAATTGCTCAATGAGGACTAACTCGCTCAAAGCTTCGACACCATCCACGTTACATGCTTCACACCAACGAGTAAACATAGTCTGTTGTTCACGGGAAAAATCAACATGTGTTTGAGAGGGAGCTTTACTTAGTGCCCTAAATCGTTGCCTATACGCTTCCGGCACCAGTTCATATACACGCAAGACAGCACATTTCACTTTCTCATATACCACGCTGTCTTCATTCGATAATGACTGGCATGCCCCCTGAGCCCTACCAGTGAGTCTGTATCGCAATAAAATCGCCCACTGGTCCTTTGGCCAATGCAAAGCCCACGCTATTTGCTCAAAAACAGAGAAATATGATTCCACCTCAGACTCCCGAAAGACGGGAACTAAAGAAATATGCTGCCCAATATTAAAAAGGCCCTGGGAGACTTCAGTTGAGGAGGAGGAAGAGCCACCACTCTCCAACTCCATCCTTCTTATAGTCACCTGGAGCGCCCTGTCCATCTCCTCCTTTTCCCTCAGCAGCGCCCTGTCCTTCTCCTCCTTTTCCCTCAGCATCTCTCTCTTAAATCAAAAAGCTCTGTTAACCCAAAAGCAATGAAACAAACAAAAATGGTTTCCCTGAGCAGTATACTTAACGATAGGTTATGAATATAACCGTAGTTCTATGAGTATTAGTGACACTCAGCGTCATCTGCACATATCTCACTCCAGTGACGTGCACTGAATAAAAACTCACAAATGTACCTTTACATACCAACATGGCCACACACTCATCTCCTTCTCAATCATTTCACCACAAGGTAAGATCAAGGGCCGCAGTGGCGTCTCAAACCTAGTAAACTGGCGCTCGGAAGAGAAAAACTCCATCCCAGTTGCCCTATAAAAATGGCGATTTAATAACGAGCAACCAAGGCGCACCAGCCTCATGCGTGATTCCTATCAGAAACACCCAGAGCCAGCACTATGTACACGTCGAGACCCAAAACACATCAATGGATAGTCTAACAAGACACCAGATACCGTTCCTCCAAGCCGCCTGGGGAACGACAAGAAGCCGCTTTTTTAATTTTACATTTTTCAGAAAAAAGAAAAAATAATACGGACATGGGCCCCATGCGACGCGGCTGAGGGAAACACCACCCCGTCAACCACACTTCATAAAAGGGGGCGGTGAGCGACGTACCCCTATGACAGGGGGAAACCCATGACTCAACAGACCTGTAAGGCGAGGAGTCAGGGAAACCCTAAACAATACCCCGTCCACCTACTCCAAAAAGGAGAGGACGGGGAACCCCCAGAGAGACTTCCCACGCGAGCTGTATAGATTGAAAAGAATTATTGCAACATTGAGCTATGTAACACTTGGGTTAGGACTCTCCGAGGAGGAGGCTCTGAACCAATACACACTCAATAATCGAATTGAATCGAATACACATACAATAGAGCAGAACTCCTTTTTGAAGTTCTACTCACCTTGACAATCTGAGGAGGAGGCTCTGAAACTCTGAGGAGGCTCCCTCACTGGGAAGGAGGGTCCGAACTCACAGAAGGCTCTTCTCCCTGAGGAGGAGCTTCGTGAGGAGGAGGAGGCTCTGACAACTCCCTGAAACAGATCCATAACATGGAACCTGAACAACTCACGGAAATCTTACCAATAGAAACGCGCTCAGTGACATACTCTATGGTGGGGGAATTTCCGCGGTGCACACGCCCAATCTTTCAGGGCGTGGGACCAGGAAACTCCCTCCCCCCCCCCCCCCCCCCCCTCTACCCTGTAACGTGCCGAAACAGCAACGTCACAGGAACCCTGAAGGACAGGGGGTTTTAACCCCTGACCAATCAGAAAAGGGGAGGAAAGGTTTACCAGTTCACCCCTTTACGACCCCTCACCCCTGATACAATGTAATGACAAAGCAGAGCCATGACACCAGTCATAGCATGCTACATGAAGCATTTAACAGCTTCACATAGCTCATGTGCTAACCTGCTATCTGATTTTTACTAAGGAAAAAACACAGAACAGAGAGGGCCCCTTTAAGAGCCCCGGTACCAGACTTACACATGTGCTTCTGTGGGCCAAAACCTAACCCAGTTGTAGATCTCAACGACACACACAACCCTTCATCACAACAAATGGCAAAAGTACACTCTTACTACAGAGGAACGCCGTTTTTCATAACGAGAGAGACATAAGTCCTCAATTACGTATTGGCCACAGGCCTTGCTAAGCACACATGACAGTGACCAAACAACCTTTTCCCTAGGAAAAAAATCGTTTCTCAAGCAGAAGCACAACCCCAGCAGTTTAAGCTGAGGATTACATCGTATCCCCACAAACACAGTGACACAATATATTGTAAACAAACATGTCTGAGAGGAGGGGGGGAAGCCCAGGGAAAAACCGGGGGGGTCACCCCTCCTACCTTCCCCTTGATACGACCAGGTTGAACAAGTACCCCTGTTAATAAGGCACGACAACGCCTCTACTTCCTCAGGCGCCTAAGGAAGTTCCAAGTCAGTCAGAAGATCCTTAGGAACTTCTACTCATGTACAATAGAGAGCATCCTGACCGGCAACATCACCTCCTGGTTTGGGAATAGCACTGCACAAGACCGTAGCAGACTACAAAGAGTGACACGTTCAGCCGAACGCACAATTAGAGGGGGGCTTCCCACCCTCCAGAACATTTACAACAAGCGGTGCAAGGGGAAGGCTAAGAGAATTATTAAGGACTCGAGCCACCCGAACAACTGCCTCTTTGAACTGCTGCCGTCAGGCAAGCGATACCGGAGTCTTATGGCGAGCACAGAAAGACTCAGAAGGAGCTTCTATCCCCAGGCCATCAGGCTGCTAAACGAACAATAATCGCTAAACGAACAATAATCACTATGCAACAACCATCAAATGCACACAGCACACACACCCACACGCACACACTCACTCAAACAAACAACACACTGCAGCACCCACTCTCCACACTTTAGATCACACAAACACACTTACACTTTATATTTATTGATAAAGGATTTGCACTACAACTCGTACACCTACTGTGAATTGTACCTAAACTGCACCTCGTCCATTTATGCCTTGCACTATATAGTATTGTATATTAGTACACTGCACAGTATTGTATATTGTATGGTAACTACGTCTACGAACATTGTACATATGTCTAAACTGAACACTGTGACCTCTTTTTTTACTTCTAATTTTTACTATGTCTTTATTTCATACTTATCTTGTCATGCACAGTCTCTGGAGCGCAACAGTAAGAAGCATTTTGTACAAAAGTATTCTGTACTTCTGTATGACAACTATTAAAGAAACTTGAAACTTGAAACTTGAAACTAATATGTGAACACGCTGTTCATTATCATCACAGGCTGAGAAAAGGATTCATGCCTCAATCACATGTCACTAAGCATAGCTTCACAGGTTAATTAACCCACTTAGTTGTGAGTTCACCCACGTTACAAACGTTACATGAACAGACATGTTCTCATCACAACTAACCAGTTCATTTTTACACATGTAAAAAACAACACTGATTTTCTATGTAGAGAGAAGCTATACCAGTAACAAGACAATTCACACACAACACGCGTCGTATCCTCAATGTATTGCAGCAACACACGTTTTGGAAAACATTGTTATTACAAAACATTTAGAAGGGAAGAAAAGAAGAAGTGTTTAAAGTCCGGTCAGGACTCCTACCTCCACCCTGAGCGCAGGCCGAGAGGACTGCAACACTGGTTAACGGAACAGCCGGGTCGAACCCGGCATCTCCTGCGTTGGTGACGAGGGTAATGTCTGCTGCGCCACCCAGCCGCTGTTATCCATGTTGACGAAGTCCTCGCTGGCATGGCACCCGGTGTAGCGTCGACTAACATCCTCTGTCAAAGATGACATCGTAGTCAGAGTGTTTAAGGCATGTTATACTCACAGTAACGTTCAACAGTGTAGCATTAAGCTAACAGCCGCTCCCGACTGATAGCAACAAGCTAACGTTTCCTAGCCTAGTGAACACAACGAGCTAGCGCCACAGCTAACAGCTGACTGGCTAACAGTAGACCACAAACTAGCACGCAAGCTAAGCAGCTATCACCTGAACTGTACACAACGACATAACAAGCCACACTTCAGACAGGCCGCCGCCTGAAACCCTCCTCTTCCTAAGAGAGAAGAGAAAAAGAAATGCCAACACAGTTTTCAACAGTGATTTACCAGACATACAGCGGAGTCTGCACAATTCCCATACGGGCTGCAGCCGACTTGAGCATGGAACTACAGATAAAGAAGATCCATACCCACATTTCCTCGTGTGTAGGGTGTACTCTCACATTCATATGAAAGATGGGGCCTCCACAGGACAGAGAAGCATCCGCTTGTCCAGAGAATCCCGGGTTCAAACGGCCCACTAGTTTGACCATTATGGGCATCAGACCAGGATCCTCCGTCCACCGCCTAAGAGGCCGAGCAGAGGACCCCAATCTGGGGCCGGCCTTCGTAAAATTGTCAGCTAACCCCCATAGCATTAGCAGACAACTGGCGCTCGCAAGCAAAACATTACTCACCCAGCTCGGAAGCAACCAGTTTCTCACAACAGCCGGTGCCTCCCACAGTCCAGCTGTATAACCGGAGGTTCAATACCTATCCAGCCGCATCAAGGAGGACTGCAGGTGGGGAGTATATCAGCGACGCAAGCCCCTAATACGAAAAAGCCGGTGGAGGTCAGAATGATCATCATCTTCCAGACATTCCAGTGACGAAGACATCGCCGTATTTTCTCGAAAATAGTGAGAGAGAAAATAAAGATATAACGTCAACGTATCTCCTTGTTCTTCTGTTTTCCTTTCTTCAGCTAAACATCCCGTCAAGTGGTGTATACAGGCACTCTCTTGTGGTGAATTTTGAGAAGGAGATGAGTGTGTGGCCACACCCCTGCTTATGTAGGTAGCAGATGGGGGTGTGGCCAGACGGATGTTGGTATGTAAAGGTACATTTGTGAGTTTTTATTCAGTGCACGTCACTGGAGTGAGATATGTGCAGTTGACGCTGAGCGGAGCGAATACGATATTGAACAACAAGGAACTTGAATCTGAACCCTATTACAATTCAGTTATCTCTATTAATTCACAACCAACGATGTCACTCATTCCATGAATGGTGATTAAACTCTGTCCATGTGTTTCCGGACTCTGGGTGTCCGTGGTACTTTAACTCAGTTCAGTGATACGAATCCATCTTGGGAAACGTGTGGAATGGAGTGAGCTTATCCTACCGCTCTGTAGAAAGCAACTGTAGCTCTGTACTTGTCGTTCACTTCACAGATCGTTCTCGTGGGAGGCTCGCCAGCCTGTCGTCGCCGATGCAGTCCAAGGAACCAGCAGACGAACAGACGAATCCAGGATCCAATTAAACTCCAACTCAAAAACCCACCCTTGTAATACAAAACCATAAGTGCATATCAATGTCTCATTCAATAAAGTATCTTCAATTTGGCATTTGTAACCGTATACAATAAAGTGCATTTACAACCTGTAAATGGGTTCACTCTTTTCATTCTGTTTTCATGCATTGCCTGTCTGTATATCGGCCCTGCGTGTTTGTGAGGAGCCATATAGCGACATTCCAGCTAATGTTATATTACTTACTATGGCAGTAAGCTACAACAAGCTCACAGTGGCTAATTAGCCAGGGTAACGTTTATCGTTACACTAAATTCTCATATTAACACAACGTTCTAATATTCACATTACACTCAATTCTCATATTAAACACAACATTCTAATATTCACATTTCTCTTGTTTGAGACTCACCAAGGGTTTCTCTGATGCTAACTAGCAACCGTCGACGAGTGTATGGTAAATCCGCTCGCGCACTTTTCACAATATCCACAAAGGTTCTTTTTCCGGAATCAACTCAGGGTATCATAGAAGTATTCTCTTATATACTGCTCTTCTATCAGTAATCTGCTGATAGTTATCATACAGTATATCAAGTATTATTTCTCACGTTACACTTATTTCCGACGCGAGGGACAGCTTAAAAACATCCACCTGGTATCATTTTTTTTTTTTTTTTTTTTTTAAACAAAGTTTTTTATTCAAAGATTACATTTACATTCATATCCTGCATACAGATGTCATGTCCTTTGTTGTTTCCTTACTGAATATCCCTCCCTCCCGCCCCACCCAGAAAAATAAAAAATACAGTACAAAAGTAAATAAATACATACAAAATAAAACAAGACAAATACAAAATGTGACATTAGGATCCACTTTAACAGCAATATGGTACTCTTAAAGGATAAGTATATTTGCTATGGATATAATGAAACATAAGTGCAACTCCAGGTCCGATACACCAGCCAGGTCGTATGACCCTAAATACGTGAGGTGGGAGATTAAATAAATACACGCCTACTGTCCCCAACAACCCCAATCAACAGGTAAGCCCACTCAGTGAAAACTGTCCCCCCCCCTACATGGCACTCGACATAACTTCAGTCAGGAGGAAACGGATCTATTCTATCTACATATGAGATTAGCGGTTGCCAATGTGTGTAGAATTTATCAGCTGATCCTCGAATTGTAAATTTAATTTTTTCCAGTTTTAGGAATGACATCACATCATTCAGCCATAATCTGGATGATGGGGGAGGTTCTGCTTTCCAATGCAAGAGTATCCTCCTGCGGGCAATCAGTGAGGCAAAGGACACTACATTGTATTGTTTTTTGGTCAAGATCACATCCTCCTCGGGGATCCCAAAGATAGCAATTTGGGGGCAGGGCACTATAGTAATCTCCAGTACCTCCGAGATGGTATCAAAAAAGAACTTCCAGAATGTTATCAATTTCGAGCAGGACCAGAACATGTGGGTTAGATCCCCTGGTGACTGTGCACATCTGTTACAGTTGTCCATCACATTGGGATATATTTTAGCCAATCTGGCATTGCTATAATGGACTCTGTGAAGGACCTTAAACTGAATAAGGCCAAGTCTGGCACAGGAGGAAGAGGTATTAACTCCCTCTAGTGCGTCCCCCCACCATTCATCCGAGAAGGCTACCCCTAGTTCAGTCTCCCACCCCGACCTAATCCTGTCTATGGCTGTGTCTTTTCTAGGTATGGTATCATAGAGATATGAAACATGGCCCCTATCCATACTAGCCGAGTGTCGAAAACGCTCCACACCTGATGGAGGGGGCAACTGTGGAAACGTAGGGGAATGGGTCCTCACAAAATGCCGAATCTGGAAATATCTAAACCGGTCAGAGTGAGGTAAGTTATATGTGTCACATAGGTCCCCAAATTCTGCAAATACACCATCTATGTATAAGTCACTCAAAGTGATTAGTCCCTCTTTCTTCCATCTAGCGAACCCAGAGTCCAGTGTAGCAGGTAAGAAAAGGTGGTTATTACAGATGGGTGCTGACATAGTGAGCTTAGTCCACCCGCATATCTTTCTCATCTGGGCCCATATCTTTATGTGGAAACAACAATTGGGTTCTTACTATATTTTGTTGGTGATAGTGGCATTTCACCACAAGCTAAAGCTTGAAGGGAAGATGTTGGGCAAGAACTGGCCTCAAGTTGACCCCAGCTGCTGTCCGGTTCACTCGTCCACAAGACAATTTTGTGAAGATTGGCGGCCCAGTAATAGAACATGAAATTTGGTAGGCCCATTCCTCCCTGACTCCTATCCCTTTGCAGCAAGGATAATTTTATTCTTGGTGTTTTGCCCTCCCAGATAAATGAAGAGATCATCTTATCCAGATCAAGAAAAAATGCTTTGGGGAGAAATAAGGGAAGACTTTGGAATAAGTATAAATATCTGGGTAATACATTCATTTTAATGGAATGTACGCTGCCAGCTAAGGACAGGGGTAGGCCATTCCACCTCTGTAAGTCAGCCTTTACCTTTGTTGTTAATGTGGTAAAGTTTTGTTTTCGAAGAGAGCAAAGAGATTGGGAGATGTTAATGCCCAGGTACTTAAAACCAGTATCCGCTATCTGGAAAGATGGAAGGCGATGGGAAATATTCCGGGCGAGATCATTAATTGGGAAGCATTCACTTTTCTGTACGTTTAATTTGTAGCCAGAAAAGCTTCCAAAAACCTTTAGAAGAGACAAAATATTTGGGATACCGGCCATTGGGTCTG
The DNA here is from genome assembly GCF_963971535.1 of Notolepis coatsorum. NCBI lineage: Eukaryota > Metazoa > Chordata > Actinopteri > Aulopiformes > Paralepididae > Notolepis > Notolepis coatsorum. Next base: position 46,743,004 of record NC_140170.1, on the reverse strand, counting down.
ATATGTAGAGCAATAGATCGTCTGCATAAAGAGATACTTTATGCTCGCTACCTCCCCTCCTAATGCCAGAGAACAAGGATTCAGCTCTAAGAGCTATGGACAGGGGTTCAATGGCCGCCGCAAAAATCAATGGAGACAGCGGGCACCCTTGGCGTGTCCCACGTGTGAGTGGGAAGGGCTTAGAACTGAAGCCATTAGTTGTGACACATGCCTGGGGGGCGGTGTACAGTAAGCGTATCCACGCCAACATTTCTTCCCCAAATCCAAACTGTTTTAATGTAAAGAACAAATAGTCCCACTCCACTCTATCGAAGGCTTTTTCCGCGTCCAGAGAAACCACTACCTCCGGGACTATTTGAGAGCTTGGTAGTCCAATAATGCTCAACAGTCTACGAATATTTGTAAAGGAATGGCGGTTCTTTATAAAGCCTGTCTGGTCCTCAGATATTACTGTGGGGAGAACAGCCTCTAGTCTACATGCCAACGCTTTAGCTAATATTTTATTGTCCACATTAAGAAGAGACACAGCTCGATAAGAGGAGCAGTTTATGGGGTCTTTATCCTTCTTAAGGAGTAAAGAGATGGAGGCCTGCGTGAGAGTAGGTGGCAGAGTACCCTTCTGTAATGAGTCATCAAACATCTCTAATAATAAAGGGGCCAATTGATTTGAAAATTTCTTAAAGAATTCTACAGGGTAGCCATCTGGGCCTGGAGATTTTCCGCTCTGCATCTTTTTAATAGCTGCAGCAACCTCACTTAGTTGTAGCGATCGGTCTAAGTCCTGACAATCTTCTGGAGAAATTTTGGGAATAACTTGGCCTGAAAAGAAATCTAGCATTACAGAGTCTTTGGGCGCTTCAGATGTGTAGAGCTGTGAATAGAATGACACAAATGCGTCATTAATTTGTTTAGGATCCGTTGTTAGTGAATCTGAACTATCGCGAATCTGTGGTATTAGTTGTGAGGCTGATCTGCTCTTCAGCTGTTGGGCCAGAAGTCGACCCGCCTTGTCCCCACTCTCATATAGGGCACCCCTTGTTCTAAGCAACAGTCGTTCTGCCTCTTTGGTGGATAAAAGATTATGTTCCGTCTGAAAGCCAAGCCGGTCCTTATAAAGTTCCGGAGTCGGAGCCACGGCATAGCGACGATCAAGATCTGTAATCAGAGTCTCCAATTGTTGTTGCCTTTCGAGACGCTGTTTGTTAGCATGTGCGGTGTATGAAATAATTGTGCCCCTAACATTTGCCTTTAGTGTCTCCCATAATAATGAGGGTGAGGTTTCGTCATTTTTATTTGTCTCGAGAAATAGGTCAATCGCTTGAGATACCACGTTACAGAATTCATCAGATGCTAGTAGGGTAGAGTCCAGTCTCCAGAAACGGGCCTCTTTGGGTTTAGATTTGAAAATAAGTTCAAAGGTTACGGGGGCGTGGTCTGAAATAGTTATAGCAGAATAGCTAGCTGAGGACAAAGACGGTAATAAGGCCTTATCAAAGAAAAAATAGTCTATGCGTGTGTAGGAGTGATGCACATGAGAAAAAAAAGAGAATTGTTTATCTGTAGGATACAGAAATCGCCACGGGTCAATGTAGCCATTGTTATTCATAAAAGTGGACAATGTTTGAGACATCTTTGAGGGCACAGCAGTCCTGGTACTCGATCTATCAAGGTGGGGGTCCATTACACAGTTGATATCTCCTCCCAGTATTAAGTGATGTGTGTCTAAGTCGGGAAGTGAGGACAGCAGTTTCTTTATAAAGTTAACATCATCCCAGTTAGGTGCATACACACTCACAAGGACCACTGGGGTCTGATATAGTGAGCCAGTTACTATTATATAGCGACCATTGGGGTCTGAAACAGTCTTAACGGGAGTGAACTGTACTTTCTTGCCTATCAGTATGGCTGTCCCTCGTGTTTTAATTTCAAATTTAGAGTGGAAAATCTGACCGATCCATGGTCTAGCGAGTCTCCCCTGGTCAGTGGTACGTAAATGTGTTTCTTGAAGAAATATAATATCGCCTTTCAATTTTTTTATGTGGGAGAAGACCCTAGCCCTTTTGACCGGCCCATTTATTCCCCCCACATTCCATGAGAAGAATCTGACTGTATTCCCCAGTCCCACCGAAACCTTTGCGTTAGTCATTGTCAGTTGTTAGTGGGTCAGACATCATACATAATAATAGTTGCAGAGTGTATAATAGTATCCCAACCAGGGAAGGGTACCAACCTAGACTGCCGTGCATCGGACCTAGAAGAGCACACGCTAAAATGTCAATCACAGCAAACAGACAGAGTGTATAAGAATAACAGAGTACCATAAAACAAAAACAAAAGCAAACCCTCCCACCCCCCTCCCCCCGCACATCAAGTGTTCCATCCCCGAATGATGGGAACAACCGTGCTGACTCCAACAGGAGCCTTTCCCTTCAGTGATACTTACGGCTATAACCATGGCTAACAAAAACAAAAAAAAAGAGCTCAGCAGGGTTATATGTAAATATTAGGCACCTAGAATACAGTGCAACCTGAGTCAAAATAAAGGATCATTTTATCTAATGTTTAGTCTATGACTTTATGGTCCTTGGATGTAAATGCAAATTAAACATGGTCAACTTTCAAAAATAGAAAACCACTGGTTATTGACCGACACCAGACCTTATATGTAGTGGGTACACCCATTACAAAGAATATTCAGGCTCTGGAATATCCCCCCTCCCAATGTCAACCTCATTAAACATAGAATACAGTGCAACTTAGATCTAGTGCTTAACCTACAACATGTATGGTCATAGGGTATAAATGCAGATTGAACCTGCCAATTTTCAAAAATAGGAGAAAATTGGTAGATGTTTAAATCAGGCGTGATTAGGTATAAAACAAATTATACATATATATATATGGTATATTGACCAACCTCAAACCATACGATTAGGGGCACAACTGTTACTAAGAGCAATGATAAGAGTACAGTGCAACTTAAATCCAGTATTTAACCTATGACTTTATGGCCATATGATATAAATGTAAATCAAACATGGTCAATTTTCAGGTATAGTGAATAAATGGTGTATTGACCAACCTCTCGCCTATGTGTAGTGGGAACAACAGCTACAAAGAGTAATGATAAGATCTTATTACAACTTAATTCTATTGTTCAACCTACGGCTTTATGGCTATATGATATAAATGTAAATTAAACATGGTCAATTTTCAGATATAGAACGTGTTCCCTTCACAGTTATAGGGCATCTTAAATCTAGTGTTTACCCCCGACCCCCTTGGCCATGTGCTATAAATGTAAATTAAACGTGGTCAGTTCCCAGATACAAAAAACATCTGGCACTAACCGACATCACACTATGTGTGTCGTGGGGACGGCAGCTACAGAAAGTAATGATGAAAACACCCTACAACTTAAATAAACGTGGTACATTTTCAGATATAAGGGAATAAGTGGTATCTTGATCGCCCTCGTACGGCACGGCCCCACACCACCCGCAGGCGGAGGAGTGTCTCCCCCCGCGGACCGCGACGGGCCGCGGCCAGAGCGCACACGAAGGACAGCGCACCCACGGCCCGAACAGCCATAGAATAATAATAACAACAAAAATAAAAATACACACTGTACCACCCAACTCTAATGTTTAGAAAATGACTGTTGTATTGACCTACACCATACCTGGTCGCGGTGGCAGCAGCTACACAGTAATGATAAACACTGTACCACTCAAATCTAAAAATGCAACGTGGGGAATTTTCAAATCTAAAAAATAAAATAGCAGTTGACTGACATCCTATTATGTGTAGCGAGCACAAGTTGAGGCTTTCATTTTTCTTCTTTTATACAACTTAAATAGTCGGCCCGAATATGTCGTTGACTCACCAATCAGTCCGTGGAAACTAATAGAAAACAGTCCCATCTTTAATTCAGTCTAGTCCCCGTTTCTGTTCAACGATTTGACAAAAGTTGCAGCCTCCTCAGGTGTGTCGAACTGACTCTCTTTGCCGCGATAGGTAACGATGAGGCGGGCTGGATGGCGAATTCCAAAACGGAGCCCCTCCACCTCTCGGAGCTGGCTTCTCACCTCGTTAAACGCTGCACGCGCCCGTGCTATCTTGGCGGTGTGGTCTGGAAAAACGGAGATGGACACCCCCTCGTACATGATCCTCTTCGTCTCTCTTGCTTTCTTTAGGATGTCGACACAGTCTGAAAAGTAGTGTAGTCTGGCCACAATCGTGCGAGGTCGCTCCCCCGGTCGGAGTCGCTCCCCTGGTCGGGGTTTGGCCTGGAGTGTACGGTGCGCCCTGTCCAACACAGGTTCCTTCTCCATGTTGAAAGCCTCCTTAAGCAGCCTGGAGACGGCTGCAGTCGTGAGGGGGGAGCCTGTACCTTCAGGAACGCCAACAATCCGTATGTTGTTGCGACGAGACCTAGATTCGAGATCTTCACATTTATTTTCTGTTTTAATCAGTTCTTTGACAAGATGTTCAACTTTCTCCTTCAAAATGGCGACGTCGTCGGTGCATGTGGTTAGCGCGTCTTCCACTCCTGCCACTGTGCCTTTTATCAACGTTACCTCAGATTGTAAAGTTGTTATCTTGGCTGACCATTCAGTGTTCATGGCTTGTAGTTCGGATTTGATGGTTACTAGGTCATTTCCCAGAGCCGAGTGCAACTCAGCTTTAAAGATTTCAGCAATATCATTGCGCACAGTTGCAAGAATGTCCAACTTGAAGGCCGCGGCTTCTGACTCCCTGGTATCCACTGGGAGAGAGTGGATCGAAGGCTCACGTGAGAGCGGGGCCGCACCACATTGCGTTATTTTCTGCTGCGACTGAGATATTATACACGGTATTTTAGTAACTTTTGGAGGCATTTTGAAGCCCAAACAAAAACTGTCTAGTTCACGGGTGTATTATATTCAATACTAGTAAAAACGTCTTCTTGAAAGGGTGCCTTTAGATTATATAATTAGGCAATTCTGCCGGAGCTCTTAAATCTGCGTGTCACTCCATAGTACGTTAAAACGGAAGTCCCCTGGTATCATTCTTGACTCGACAAAGGAAAGAACTGGTCTTGACCGGAGTTCAAGGTTAAACGTAGGAGGCGGGCCTAAGGCTCTGATTGGTCAAATCTCATTTCAATGTTACATCCGTTTTGGAGTCATTAACTATTCGTTGCATCAGTATTCACTCACTATTTCTATACAATACTTTCGATTCCCTAGAATCAATTAAACAAATGCTAGGATGCAGTTGCTCTTGTCTTGTGTCATAGGAGCTCTAGTAACCTGGGGTTACACAGGGCTATAACTTTTAAAATTGTATAGCTATATCGACATTACTATGGCCCATTCAACATCGATTATCATTCAGGATGTGGGAACGTTATATTTTTTCATTTATACATTGTTGTGTTAATACCGTCTAGATAGAATATAAGTATGTTTTTAAGCTTTTCTGCTGTAATTCCAAAAACGAGTTATAGGCCCTGACGCATATGATAGATTATCGATTGGCGTTTCTTTCCTATACACGCTATATTAAAAAATTCAAATGTATATGATCGGTATACATTATGCTTCATCATGCGTAAAGGAAAGGGGGGGGGGGGTCGTTTATAATTCCTTGATCGTCAGTAACGGCTTTATTTAGTATGGGTTGATATATTGATCAGATGGTTTGCAGTGAAATTAATAAACAATCGGGCTGAAAATAACGTTACTGTCCTCTTACCATTCACAGATGAGACTGGAGGAAAAAGATCCCAATTATTTGACGCCGATCTCCTAGATCCATTTCCGGTTTGTATGGTGCAATAAACGCCGAAATCATATCGATTATTAAGTTTAGAAAGCGATCCAAATGCACTATAGTGTTTGTCTGGATCCACCTAACAAGATATTACTGCCGGAGGGATTTCCTCGATGCTCCAGAGCCACTTCCGGTTTTGGCATTGCAATCTCATACAGGGTCCCGCTGCAGTCTGGAGGTTGGCTGGATGAATTATGAATGCCATGGCGAAAAAATTAAATATTGATCCCAAAAACGATTTACGCCGTTGTTGGCATTCAACGCATGGCGGGCAAACACGGCGTAACTTGTTCTTGGCGACCAATGTGTTAACAGTGGCATGCATTGGTCCATACTGTGTTGTACCTGTTTGCACGATTAGGGGGTTGGTCCTTCTCCATTTGTTTCACCCCTCCCTCCCTGTTAACCAGGGATGGAAGGGGGTTGTCGGGGAGGCTGCTTCTGTCAACTCCTCTATGCATCCCTGTGTAGGTCCCGGTCCTCCAGGCACAGGTCAGGCTTTGCCCGCAATGACCTGTTGGCCTGGGTTAACCCTTTTTAAACCTGAAACGGTTGAACTGTATTGTATGTTATGTTTCTGGGGTTTCTTAGTGGGTTAAGGGAGCAACCACCTCCTGTTATAAAAAACATAGGGGGGTGTCTGCTCCCCGGTGTGTTGGTAGCAGAGTCGACTCTCGGGTTGAGCCCGGTTAAGACCCCAGCTGCTCGAGAGTATGCCCCCGCATCTGTCATGACATCTGCCAATTGTGTCAAACTCTTTCTCTGACCTTCAACCCTGCGAGATTATTAATTTGGCGGGGTCAGGGTTTGTGGAGATTGTGACATGGTGCTCAGCATACCAGCTAGCGGCGTGCCTAGGGGAGAAGGGCCTTCACCTGGTTTAGGCCCTGTCCGATACGCTGGCGATGTGGGGGGGGGTGTCACCAGTGACCGTCTGGTGGGGTCTCGATGCCGCAGCCTCGTTGACCTCACCAGGCCCCTTTTTTTCCGCGTCCTGCTGCTACTGCCTTGCCACTGGGTTTTTTTTCTTCTTTTACCTCGACCTTGCGATGTTGGGGGCTGTGACAGGGGATTTTTGCTCACGTCCGTTCCCTGCTGGCGTGTGGGATGCACGTCTGGGTAGTCGCGGGCCCTTCTAAACAAAGGTAAGTCTCACTGTCTGCTCGCCCTGTGCGTTGAGGCGCTAAACCCTCTTAGCACAGTCAGGGTCTGATCTCCCTCCCGTCCCTCGCTAGGGGGGCGGGGGGGCCCAGATCCTCCCCGGTTCTGATGGTTGTAGGGGACCTCAGCGGGTCCATCTGTCGGGCTTACGCTCTGCTCAGCTCTTGTGTTCCAATAGAGCAAAGCGTAAGCTATTAACGAAATATAACGAAGGTTATCTTATAACCCTAGTTATATGAGTAATAGCGAGCGCTTTGCTCTGACTCACTGAGGACCCCACGGTCTTCCATTTATGCAGTGAAAGACTGGGGAAGGAGCTGTAGTATGGCCATGACCCCGCTTTATAGGAGCGGATGTGGGAGTGGTCAGGCAGGTGGGCAGGTGTACACGTGGTGAAAGCTTTCATTTTAGGATATGATTAAAGGGATAGTTTCAATAGAGCAAAGCGATCGCTATTACTCATATAACTAGGATTATAAGATAACCTTCGTTATAAAGTCGTTTGCCTGGCAAAAATCGCCCACCGTGTGAGTCGGACTATAGACACAAAATACAAATTAAGCAAGCTCTATATGTGCATAACGTATTTTTCACTATTAGTATTCCATTAATTTCGTATTGTATCTCGTTTACTTCGTAATGTATAGAGCTTACTTAATTTGTATTTTCATGACACATTGTGTCCTGTGTTTTTGTCACTATCTTTTGTCATTGCATTACTTCTGATCAGCACGCCTATCAGAAATAAATGTTTACTGTATGATAATCTCAGAACCAAGCATTTGAAATTACCTGGTTTAGTGCTTAGCCTTATTTATAATAGTGTTCACTGCCAGACTTGGAGCAAATCACGCCACTTTGCGAAGGGTATCTTCACCTGGGGCTGCATATTTCTCGAACTAATTATATACTGTTTATAAGATCTATTTTCTGCTGTTCCAACGAAACCTCAATCAACAAAATCTGTCCATAGATTCTGGCTGTACAGCACGAAATGTAAGGGAGCGTCCTACTGTACTATACTGTAATTCCCGCAACAACACACCCCTCTTGACAATTAAGGCAGTGAAGATATTTTTTTTGTATTTTATTTTTTTATTCTTTTTTAAAACAAACATATAAACAAACATGACAACACACGATAAGATATACAAGCATTAATTGTCAGGGCACATCCAATGGGATCACCTTTTGGTTAGTTGTTTTATATAAGATATACCCATAATACCTGTTATCTAAAAAAAAAAAACCTACATACATAATGCTCAGCTCGAACCCCCCCCTCCCGGACCCCACCTTGAGAAGTACCTCCACTATCCCTCGCATCTAACCAGACACTACCATTATAAGCTAGCTTTTATTCTCTCCACCACTTCTAACCACATTGACATTTTGGATTCATTGAGACCCAGAATTCTTGCTGTAGATATTTCATGGTAAATTACATCGAGATATGTAAGAAACCAAACTTTACGGCACATTTTTTCCGGTTGAAACCAGCGTGATGCGATCAGCTTTTTGGCTACTGTGATACCCGATAAAACCAATCTCTTTAGCTGTGGATTCACTGCAAACTCAAAAACATCATTCAACAGCAATACCGAGGGGTGTACAGGTATATTCCAAGATACGAGTTTTGATATTTGTTGGGTCACATCTTTCCAGAATGCCTTAACTGGTGAGCAGTCCCAATACATGTGCATAAATGTCCCTTCGTCCCCATTTGTACATTGGGTGCATTTGGAATCTTGTTTGAGCCCCATTCGGCACAGTCTTATAGGAGTCAAGTATGTCCTGTGAATATAGTTAAGATTGATTTGTTGATGATCCGGGTTCCTTGATGTAAGTCGGACATTTGCCCAGGCTCCTTGCCAATCAAAGTCATTTTCCAGGTCTGGTATATCCCTCCTCCAGACAGAGTCAAGTTGGAGGGTTTCATACGAGGACGTTAGTAATTGATGATAAAATTCTGAAACAAAACCTCTCGATGTCTCTCTTGAGTAGAAGAATTTGTGGTATCTGTGGTGTTCAATTGGTCTGTCTAATGGAACACCGTGAGACTTCAAACATAGCTCTAACTGTTTGTGAAAAAGCCATGTGGACTTGGTGAGATTAAATTTTTTGCGTATTTCTTTATCACTACAAAAACCCTGTTTGTTAAAAATATCCCCTAATGAGTGTATGCCTTGCTCTTCCCATATAGGGAATCTTATAGGTCGTTTTCCAATTAAGAGAGCATTGTTATTGAATAAGGGAGTATGGTTGTGCCATTCTTGTGGGTTAGGATTTTTTTTTTGTGATTCACGCCATATCCGGATCGCATGAGTAATTATGGGGCCAAATTTTCGTTCACAGTGCTTGATTGGTAGTTTTGTGTATGCTATGTCCTTCAGTCTATGTGGGGCTACTATGTTTTCTTCTATTTTCCTCCAAGATGCTAATGCTTGGGAGTCAAACCATGTTGTCAATGGACTTAATGAGTACGCCTTAAAATATAGGAAAAAATCTGGAAATGCCATGCCACCATCTGCTTTATTTCTCTGTGAGGTGGATCTTTTTATACGTGGTGGTTTGTTATTCCAAATAAATTTGTATGTGGAGGAGTGTAATCTTTTTCAGTAACCCTCTGGAGGGGGTAACGGTAGCATTGAACAGAAGAAGTTGATTTTAGGTAGTACATCCATCTTAACTATTGATATCCGTGCTTGTACTGTGTTCTTAAGTTTTGCCCATCTATCAAGGTCGTCTTTGATTTTGTTTTGGATTTTTGTGTAGTTGTGCTTCACCGTTTGTCTTATGGTAGGGAATATTTCCACTCCCAAGCATCTGAAATGTTTTACCATCGGTATCTGTCCTGGGAGGGTTGTATCTTTTTTTGCAGGGGTGTTAAGTGGAAGGAAAGCCGACTTCGGCCAATTTATCTTAAATCCCGATAAATCACCAAAGTCCTCAATCAACTTGAGCAGATGAGGCAATGTGGTGTTGGGGTTTTTCATGAACAATATTACATCGTCCGCATATAAACAAATTTTTTGTTGTGTGCCCTTGATTACGATAGGTTCTATGGATTGGGATTGTCTTATATATTGTGCTAACGGCTCTAATGATAGATTGAACAGACCGGGACTAAGAGGACAACCCTGTCTGGCAGAGCGTGATACCGGAAATATTTCAGAGATGATTGTGCCTGTTATAATCATGGCCGATGGGTCTTTGTATAATACTTTAATCATATCGATGAATCCTTTTCCTAACCCCATCCTTTCTAGCACTGCCCACAGATACGACCATTCCAGCCTGTCAAAGGCCTTCATAGCATCCAGGGACAGTATCGCCTTAGGTATGGTGTCCTCTTTGTCGGCATCAAGTACGTGCAGTATACGTCTTATGTTCTCAGTGATCAGGCGGCCTCCTATGAAGCCAGTTTGGTCCGGGTGAACTAAAGACGTCATATGCTTTTGTAATCTGATGGCTAATACCTTAGAGTACAGTTTGATATCTGTTCCGAGGAGGCTTACAGGTCTATAACTACCGCACTCGTTGGGGTCTTTGTCTTTTTTAAGGAGGACTGTTATGAGTGCAATATTGTCGGTTTTATGGAAGTTCCCCTCCTTGACTGAGTATAAGATCATATTTAGTAATAAGGGGCCAATTATGTCCCAACAAGAAAGGTACATTTCTGATGGGAAACCGTCTCTTCCTGGAGCCTTACCACTTTTCATTGCGGTTATGGCCATCTTGAGTTCCTCTAGTGTGATCGGTATTTCTAACTGTTTAGCGTCATCCTCTGAAAGTTTAGGGAGAATAATTTGATTAAGAAATGTGTCCATTTTGTTTTGATCGAAGGTCATTTCTGATTTATATAAATCGGAGTAGAATACTTTGAATGTATCGTTTATTTTTACCGGATCTGTTACAAGTACTTGTTGTGCTCTAATGGTAGTTATATCTGCAAATGTTGCATTAATTCTTAATCGCATGGCTAATAGGTGGCTGGGTTTGGAACCATGAGAGTACTGCTGTTGTCTTGTGCTGCGTATTTGTATTTCCGATTGTTGTCTGTATATGTCATTGATCTCTATTTTTAGTACGTTAACTTGATTTTCTAGTCGAGTTGAGTTGTTGTATTTCAGAGAATTAAATAACGTTGAGTAAAGCGTTTCCAGCTCATCCAGTTTTGTGTTTTGATTCTTGCGCATTTTGGAGGAAAAGCTATCCGTGAAGTCTTTGATCATTCCCTTTACCGACATCCATATTATTCTGGGGTCTTGCACCGAGTTTGCATTCTCCCGTTGGAATACTATAAGAGCTTCTTTGAGTTGTGTAATGAATTCCTTGTTGTTAAGCAGCAACGAGTTAAATCGCCATCTTGGGGCTCGGGAGGATAGTATACCAAATGTACCTTTAAGGAGTAAATAACAGTGATCTGATAGTGCGTTGGGTATCATTTCCACTTCATAATTATCAAATAGTCTCTGTGATGCAAAGACATAATCTATTCTGGATAGTGTCTTATGTCTCGCAGATCGACAAGAGTACTTTCGGGTCGTGGGGTTAAGTAACCGCCATAAGTCCTTTACACCTGTAATCTTTGACCAATCCTTTAATGCCTTTGATGAATTCTTTTGTTCGCTGGAAAAGGCGAGGTAAGATTTGTCTATCCTTGGGTTCCAGATGGCATTAAAATCCGCTCCTATTATAAATGAGTAATCGGGAATGTCTAACATTGCATTGGTTAGTGTAGTGAAGAAATCTTCTTCGTACAAATTTGGGGCGTATACCGCTATCAACGCTATTTTCCTGTTCTTATGTTCAATCTTAGCTATAGTTATCCGACCTTCTACATCAGACCATACTCCCTTTAGTACAATATTCAACTTACGTTTAACGACTATTGCTACACCCCGAGTTCTCGTACCAATAGAGGAGTGACTGATATTATGGTATATGTTGTCCGCTAATTTACCTATGTCTTTCCCTAGAATGTGTGTTTCGCTTAGCAGAGCAATGTCCACATGTTCTTTTTTCATCAGTGTGAGCACGCTTTTGCGTTTAAGTTGGTTATTTATTCCCCCGGTGTTCCATATCATTATATTCAAACTAGCCATAGTCTATACATGTTGCATTGTAATTTTTGGTAATGCTTCTAGAGTGCGAGGCAATACTAGATATACATCCCACTAGTGAGGTCCCGTTGAGAGCCGAGCTTAAAAACATACATATATACAAATAAAAATCCCCTACCCTTCCCTCCCACCGAGAGTCGTACAAGATTGTGTTCCATGAACACAACCTTTGCGTATGACTCTCTCCCTTGCACCACCGGATATCCCAGAATGATCCAATTATCCTTAACATTCCTATGTATACCATAGGATCTAACACTCTAAATTCTACCATAAGTAGAATGTCGACTGTGGCTTGGCCACTTACCCGTAAAAAATAAATAAATAAAAATTTAAATGAGATAAACTAAAAATAAAGACCAAAAATAAGCTTCAATTGTCATGCCTTAATCACTTACATTTTATATGAACTTGTAATTTATAGTAATTTATAGTAACCCATGAATAATATGAAGGTATTGAACTGAAGAGAGAGCCTCAATAAATCAGAGAGAGCGGATGAAAAAGAAGAAAAAAAAAAAAAAAAAAAAAAAAAACAAGTAAAAGGAAGAGAACATTAACTTAGATCTTAAAAGAGCATTGCTATGCTTAAACATCTAAAGTATTAATTGGAGAAGTAGTGAAATTATTTCCCATTAATAAAAAAACAATTTTTAAATACGTATATGCAGCATTTCCCCCGACCGGGGTGGGCGATGATCGTTGTGTAGAGTGATCTTTCAGCCGGCCGGCTATGATGGCTCTGTGGTTTTGCATCTAGATAGCTGTTGATTATTCCCCCGAGGGGCTTCTGGTAGAATGAATGACCACGTATTGCTGATATTCCAGAATGCTCCATATATCAAAGAATGCTTCGATGTTCTAGATTATTCCAATATGTCATTTTTACATTGTCTGAATGTTCCAGTATGTTCTGGAGTGTTCCAATCTTAAATCCAATATGTCCGCAATAATATACACGTCGGGGAAAGTATTCAAAAACTCTGAGCACGTAGGTCTCTCTGTCCCAAATCCTTGATTATTAAAGGTTGTACTATATGGTGACCTTGCATAACTGAGATTTAAAAGGCCATTTATACACTAATCTGCTCCTGTTCAGACAGGAATTTGGCTGCCTCTTCAGGCGATTTGAGGAGAACTTTTGCTCCTTGTTTGTCGACGGCGCGAAGTATTGCAGGGTATATTAGTAGGGGTCTGTATTTCCCCAGGTATAGTTGAGACATCACCGTCTTGAACTTGGCACGCAGTTCCACTACCTCACGACAATAATCTTCAAAGCAGTGTATTGGTACCTCCATGTGTTTCAGATTGCCTTTCATCCTGCGAATTCCACGCATAATCATTTCTTTTATTCTGACTTGGCGCAGTACAACTAATATCACTCTGGGCTTAGCGTTGCTGTCACTGGAGCGGGGTCCCAATCTGAAGCTCTCATCCACCTCCGGTATTTTAGGAAGGATTCCTGTTCCCAAGATTTTCTGTAATTCTGTGGCAAACTCTTCAGGGTTTTCACATCTCACTGATTCGTCCAGACCGACAATGCGAATATTCAGCCTGCGTTTTTGATATTCCATCTCGAATATTTTGGCTTTCTGTTCTTTATTGATTCACGTGAGCTCCTCCGTTATTTCGCTGAGCTCCGTCTTGATTTCATTGTAGTTCCCCTTCATCTCGGCAGTTAGGTTAACTGTGTTAGCCTCTACTTCCTTGTAGATGTGAGTGAATTTGATTTCGTGGGCTTCCACTACTTTCTCCAGAGCCTCGGTGCGTTTATTCTGTGCGTCGGCGTCCGCTCTCAGCGCATCAATTTTGCCTTCAATAGATTCTTTAATAGCATCTACTTTTTGAGTTATTATCTTCTGTGATTCTGTGATCATTTCCTCCATTCCCTCCATTCTCTTCTCCATTGTCTTCCCCATTTCTTCCATTTTCCGGATGATATGTTCGGTATCTGCGGAGGTCTTTGATGGGGTTGAACTTGAAGCGGCCTCTGTCGAGTCAATACTTTCTGCTGTCCGCTGTACGTATCCTGGGTCACGTAGCGGGATCTCTTCGACTGGTTTTTGGTCTTTCCCTGGGTTTTTCCTTGATGGCATCTCGATTCTTTTGGTCAATATAGTTAGTTGATAGTCTCAGTTGATATATGCGTCAAGTTTTAAACGCATTAATGGTATATAATTATGATTTTAAAACGAAAAAAAAAATAACGGGTGAGCAGCTGTGTCACATGCGACCTACTCCATTCTACAGCTAAACCGGAAGTCGCCAGTGAAGATATTTTATAATTTACGAATACGTTATAAATTAAACGTTTATTCTGGAGCATATGAGTGTGCGGTGGTACAATTGGAATGTGAGTGCAGTCAATAATTCTAATAATAATAAACTGTATTTATATAGCACCTTTCATACACGGATTGCAGTTCAAAGTGCTTTATATATAATGAATACATAATAAAACATGCAGCAAGAGCAATGCATAACACAAATAAAAATTGCAGCATGATGCTAAATCAAAATCTTGTTTGTTTGCCTGTCTTGTGCTGTTATTACTGTTGTTAGTGTCATTATTTTTATTATTGTTAACGGTATTGTATTGTGATGTCTTGTTCTATGTTGAAAATTGAAAATAAAAACATTTATAAAAAAAAATAAAAAATCAATCAATCAATAACGCCGACAACATTGGGAAAGCCAACGTTAAATAACAATATCTAAATACTAATAAATACGATTGCATGGGATCTCTGGGTGGCTGCATGGCTCAATGTCATCCTTTATTTCATCCAGTGAGTAGATCAAGGATTGATTGAGCTGGCAACCTGTGTCTCCGGATGATTTCGGTCTCAATTAAATAAAAAAAGGTGATATTCTCCTTTCTTTTTTTTTTATATCTTTTTCTCCCTCCTTTTTCCTCCGATTTTCTCCCATCCCAATGTTAGTCGTTATGCCAATTCCCAATCCCCTTCCTGGTCGCTGCGCACTTACCCCCCACAGTCGGTCTGGGAGAGTGGAGGCTATCGCGTGCTTCCTCCGACACACGTCCAGCCAATCAACCGCTTCTTTTCACCTGGCAGCGCGGATTCTCACTGAGAGGGCGTAGCGTGTGGAAGGATCACACTATCCCACTTAGATCCTATCCGCGCTTAGCAGGCGCCCCGACCAAACTGTAGGAGTTGCTGTTTACAACGACCCGGACCCACCCCGCCAGCTTCTCCCACCCTCTAATACTGCCAATTGTATTAGTGTGAACGGCCAGCCAAGCTGGTGACAACCCCGGAGCTGTGAGCTGGATTCGAACAGGCAAATCCTAGCGTCTCCGGGGTTGGTGACGAACGCAATCTCCGCTACGCCACCTGACCGCGGTGATATTCTCCTTCTAAATATTCTATCACGGGTACGCCTGGCATTACGATGCCTGCGTCTGCCAAAAATGACTGCTGCCATGATCACCTGTGACGCTGGCAGTGACGCTGGCAAGATGCCTCTTTATAGCGCTTAGAGATTTGCGCTTATTTACCACCATGTCTTTGAATACGGTTGGTGCGTCACGTTAACTGGGGCTCAGTTACATAGAAAGGGGACATGTTCCGCCCATATTACCTCATTTAAATACGCGCCAATTGCACCGGATTCATGCGCCACCTCATTTCACCCATTGCGCATCCTCTGTGGATACCAAACAGAGTTTTAGAGTGATATGCACCGGCTTTCCATCGGAAAAAGGCACGTAAACCCTTTGTGGATCCCGTCCAATGTGTCCATGCCAAGAATCTGGGTTTCTGGAGTGTAAGGTGTCCCCCAAGGCTCTATTTTGGGACCCATTTTATTTTCCATTTTCATAAATGATTTGAGTAAGGCCACTCAGGCTGTTCAAGCACTTCAGTCTGCATTTCAAGCCATACAGACTGTTCTCTCCAAATTGAAACTGGTTTTAAATGCTCAGAAAAATGTATTCAGTTAAATACTGAAGTTAAATAATAGAGTCACTGTGAGTGAATCCCCTAGTGAATTTCTATGGATGAGTGCAGAGAGAATAGCCTTGATGCAGATTTGATCCATATTCTTCCATGAGCCATGAGAAGTGAGGTGGGTGCTGTTCCACGTCTCGCTTCCAGTCAGGGGTTAACCACTATAAAGTCAATAGAGATGACCACTAGACTCCAAAGAGACATTTAGGCTAGCAAATAATTTTGAGAATGGAGCATTGTATCAATAGAGGTGTACTGTGTAGTTGTGTATTTATGTTCAGTTGAACTTCTGATGTCTGGTCAGCAATGTTAGAGGCTACTGTCTTGTAATGGAAGCTGGTGTACTATGGATTATCATTATTATTAATGGTGTCCTATAATCTGATGTGGGATGGGCCACTAGGTGGCATAACAAAATATAAAATTAATAAATGTTTTCCAAAGTACAAGTCAATGTGTGAAACCACCAGGTACCAGCAGGTTTTTGCAGGGGTCTATTTTGTGTGTGTGTGTGTGTGCGTGTGCGTGTGTGTGTGAGCATTTGGTTTAAAGTCTCACCAAGTGTATGCGGGGCCTTCCCTGATTAACTCCATGAAACAAAGGTTGCAAAGCGCTAAACAGCCCGGTGCCATCCCTCAACAAGCTCATCAGTTTTGTTGCATTTCTCATCACATTTCTGAAGCCCCTGATACACGTTTGGAGGTAATTGAACATTTTCTGAGCAACAAGGACAAACAGGGGCTCCCACGTCTAATATCCTCAAACACGTTCAAATACATGCACACACAAATAACACACGCACACACAAAGTTTCTGTACGCCGGCTTGACTAATACAGTTTTGAACCTATCTCCTGTTAATTCTCAGGTGTAGAGTTTCTCATATGTATGTTAATGGTCGCCGACTCAGCAAAGCATCCGAAAGGGAGAGGGGGAGTTTAAAGTCCAGAGGCTCTGAATGAACCACAACGGCCCCCACAGGCTTTCTTTCAACACGTTTCTACACGAGAGAGAGAGAGAGAGAGAGAGAGAGAGAGAGAGAGAGAGAGAGAGAGAGAGAGAGAGAGAGAGAGAGAGAGAGAGAGAGAGAGAGAGAGAGAGAGAGAGAGAGAGAGAGAGCGAGAGAGTATATATTACAGTAATTCTCAAAAACAGCTTTTGCAACAACAGGCTTTGTCTATGCTAAATGCCTTGGCTTAGGCAACATGTGTGTGTGTTTGTAGACACATGTGCATGCATATTTACATTTGTCTATGTGAACATTCGTGTGAGGGCTTGTGCATGTTTCTGTGTGTGCGAATGAATAATCTCCAGTTTGACTGACACCTGACATTGTGAGAGGGAGACTTTGCATAATGCAGACTCAGCACTGTCAGTTTATCATCCCCTGAACCAAAAGTTGTACTTCAACTTTATGGTTCCTGTCCTTGCCAGATTGATTGATTTTTCACACAGAAATCCATGCATGAAAACACTCATGCACATACACATACAAACACAAACATACACAAATCATGGCGCACACACAAACACAGACACAAACACACAAGCACAGGCAAGACATGAGGATGTGCGCAAATATACATGCGCACACACACACATACAATTACACACATACACGTCTCGTTCGCGTCTAGTTTTTTACCAACCCATTTCTAGTTCCGCGTTCGCGTTCTGCGATCTGATTGGACGTTTCTGGTGCGATCTGATTGGCCACTGACGTTTCTGGTCATGTGACCTGTGCGCCCAATCGCGTGACGCCTGTTTCTGCGCCCATTTCCGCCTCGAACAGCCTGCAAACTACCTAACGCCTAGTTTATCACTGGTTAAGCTCTTTCGAAGTTGGTTAAGGTTAGAGTTTGGAATCAGGGCTGGTGTTCTATCGCCATGCTCTAAGACAAACTCTTCTAACCTTAACCAACTTCGAAAGAGTGCCTAAGCTTAACCGGTGATAGAAACAGGCGTCACACAATTGCCGCAGATGTCACACGACCAGAAACGTCAGTGGCCAATCAGATCGCAGAACGCGAATGTGGAACTGGTAAAAAACTAGACGCGTCCCGTTCACAGACACATACAACACACAGGGCTCAAATTGCACCGGTACAAAGCTGATGCAAGCGCAGGTGCATTGGCAGTTTGGTTGGGCGCAGTTTGGTTGATTTCTTACTTCTTGCAACTGTCGGTTTCGCGGCTCAACAAGAAGAAGCCTGCGGCGAGACGGGCGGGTGGCGCAGCTGGCAGGGTGTGTCCATAAAGATCCGCCACTGCTCTGTATACATTTTGACACAAAAGCACGCCTATGCCAGCGCCCACTCAGACCATGTCTGAGAACAGGCATGCGGGAACATGTGTCCAAATTCAAATCCAGCTTTTATGGATGTTCGGCTATTCATTTCACCTGACTTTTAAGTACATCCTTCAACCAATTTCTAGCAAAAAATTGTATCAGTTATTGTGCGTCACGTTAACTGGGGCTCATTTATATAGAAAGGGGACATGTTCCGCCCATATTACCTCATTTAAATATGCGCCAATTACACGGATGCAATGGTGACGGAACGCATGCGCCACCTCATTTCACCCATTGCGCGTCCTCTGTGGATACCAAACAGAGTTTCAGAGCAATATGCACCGGCATTCCATCGTAAAAAGGCGCACAAACCCTTTGTGGATCCCGTCCAATGTGTCTATGCCAAATATCTGGGTTTCTGGAGTTTAAGGTGTCCCCCAAGGCTCTATTTTGGGACCCATTTTATTTTCCATTTTCATAAATGATTTGGGTAAGGCCACTCAGGCTGTTCAAGCACTTCAGTCTGCATTTCAAGCCCTACAGACTGTTGTCTGACAACTTGAAACTGGTTTTAAATGCTCAGAAAACTAAATTCAGTTAAATACTGAAGTTAAATAATAGAGTCACTGTGAGTGAATCCCCTAGTGAATTTCTATGGATGAGTGCAGAGAGAATAGCCTCGATGCAGATTTGATCCTTATTCGCGGCTCAACAAGAAGAAGCCTGCGGCGAGACGGGCGGGTGGCGCAGCTGGCAGGGTGTGTCCATAAAGATCCGCCACTGCTCTGTATACATTTTGACACAAAAGCACGCCTACGGCAGCGCCCACTCGGACCATGTCTGAGAACAGGCATGCGGGAACATGTGTCCAAATTCAAATCCAGCTTTTCATTTCACCTGACTTTTGAGTACATCCTTCAACCAATTTCTAGCAAAAAAAATTATCAGTTATTCACAACAAGTTAATAAGCCTTACACAGTTTCCCACATACTATCATGCAGAAGGACCTCTGTAAATGTAGCACTTACCAGAGATGCACTTATAAAAGTACTCATCGACTGAGAGAGTATAGGTCACCTAACAACAGACTGACTGATTAGGCACTTTCACACCTAAGTTTGTTTGAAATGGTGTAGTATATTTTGGACAAATATACATATTTTAGATGGCTATTGTAAATCTTCTTGTGACCTCTGACATAGCTGGAGCAAAACAGAACAGCTGGGTCAGGAAGTCTCCACAGGAACTCACCAGTTCATTTGAATACAGTACGAAGTCACAGCTGAGATCGCTAGACAAGACCACAGGAGACGACATAGTATTGTGATTATAGTAAGACAATACAGTCAAGCAGCTGGCCTCCAGCGTAGGACAATGGATGAAAATATCACAACACTTAGTTACTAAGCAACTAAAGTCATAGAATATAAACAGATTTGAATGTCTTGATTACTTTTGACACCTATGCCAGCCTCAAAGGTAATGAGACAATGGACAACCTATGCAAATTCATGGGAGACTGTAAAACTGTATGTTCCCAGGAGAATTGGTTCTAGTAGGAGCTGTGGGTAAAATAATGTCAAATCATGAGTTTAAGAACGTGTTAATCTATCCAATGCAATGAACTGATGTTAAAGTATTTTAAGAATAAACAGGGGAAGAAACATATGTCTTCTAGTAACAACAAAAGGAGTAAAACTGAAGTAAATACTGTTATAATTTAAAAGATATTATTAGAATATATAGGCTGTAATGAAAACAAGGTGCAATTGTATTTTTTACAAAGTATAATGTTAATAGATATTCATGATAACGTTGATTGAAAGCGCAATGGTTTGTTTTAAAGTATTATAAGGAAAACCCAATCTAATCAGGATCATTTAAGATAATTATTTAGAAAGAGCTGTTTTAAAGAGGTTATGGCTTATTCTGATCTTAATAAGGAATGTTTTATATTGAAATGTGTGTTCTTGAAAGAGGAAGCTGGAAATTCATATATTATGTGTTATAAATGTAATAATAACAATGTTTCAGTCTTAAAATGAATTGTAACAAATGACTGTTTGTAGGCTGGCAGTTAGGGAAGCCACGCCTACTTTTTCAAAGTCAAACCGACACTGTTATGGATTGGAGGAAAACCTGAGATGAGGTCACTGGTTGTGATGTCATCACCCTGGAATCTGGCCTTCTATAACTGGGGCCCCAGGACTGGGAGCAGGGAGATCATTGAGAATGCAGGAGAAGATTGAACAGAGCCTCGACCACTGTACATATCCACGCCGCTATACAGAGAACGGGATCACGGACAACGGTGTTGACAATACCATTGAACATTCTTGTTAAAGTAGTTTGGAGATCCAATGCAAACCTTGAATTATTGTAATCATTCAGTGTTTTTGAGTTATTAAGAAGCAGTTACTGTGTGCTTTGGTTAATAAACTTGCAAGAGAAACCAGGAGCACATGTCTGGACATCCATTTCTACCAAGAAGGGTACAGTTGGGTTGATATCAACTCGGGTACATAGAACATAGTATCTTTAAAAGGATACTACAATGGTAAGCTAATTGTTACTTTTGTTGCAGGTTTTATTGGTTCGGTTATGGGTCACATTGCCAATTGACAAATGAACCAAACGTTCTAAACAAAGTCAAGTGATCTCTCAGGTCAGACCTTTATTGGTCATAGTTTTGAATACCTGCCAACATTATGCTGTGAAAAAGGGAGATGTTGCCCGGTTTTTCAGGCATAATTAAGCGTAGTATATGAAGGAGATTAGATGGTTTCTTGATCTAATCTGGAAACGCATATATAGTGTCACACTATACAACTCAATTAAAAGCCTTTTTGGTAAACAGGAGAAATTACCAAAAGGGAGCACAGTTGTAGGCTCGGCAGGTATGGAATCCTAACAAAGAAAATCATGCGAAGTTTGTGTCTGTTAACTGTAACCTGCATTTCGGCCTGCGGCCATTAAAACACCCAGTGTTGGGGTTTACTTGCTAGCTGTCTCTGCCTCCCTCATCTCTGCACTTGGGTCCTCTACCACACCCATGGCACACAGATATGTGCGTAAACCGTGCGTATGATCATTTCTAAGCAACGTGTGGGATTTATCAAAATGAACGTGTGCTTGAGATATCTATGCACAGCTCAGACTATAGGCCTAATTTGATTTAATTAAATTGACCAACCCCAACAGGAACGCATCTACAGTACACCCGGGGGCACTAGCGCACAAGAGTCACCGTGGAGCATGCAATTTGCCTGCTGAAGGGTCGATGGCTCTGCCTGTCTGGCACAGGGGGCACGCTGCAGTACCGTCCTGAAAAAAATTGCCAAAATTGCCACATCGTCATGGCTTGCAGTGTGCTGCTCCATAATTTGGCCATCAGAAATGGCATCCCGCTGCTGGAACCCCCAAGACTTGATGGCCCCATGCATGTCAGACATGGAACAGCCACCTCCAAACGCTGCGGAAATGCAGACAATACCTAGAGCAGTTTTAAGTAAGTTTACCGATGCAAGGTATTAATCGAACTTTAAACTTTAGTCGTATCCATAACACACGTTGTGTCTTCTTGGTTCGACAGGGCAGCCTCTGTCAGGACCCTTGCTCCTGGCACGCCGAAGAGGGTCTGCTGGACGCTCCCTGCTCATCCTGGGTGTCCACGGGAATGTGAAACTCAGCCGAGTTGTCTGTCGAATAGGCAATTTAATTAAGTTGTATTTATTTGCTAGAACGTTTTTTATTCTTTTTTTTTTAGCATTTTTACAGCATTTTTTTTTGTGTCACGCAGGACGAACAGAGGAGAGGGCGAACGGGATGAGATGTGGCGAAGACATGCGACAAATATCACCGGGAGCGGGAGGCAAACCCGGGACGGCCGCGTAGGTGTGCGAGGCACTATGCGGTGCGCCACGAGGGCACCCAATTTGCTAGAAAGCTTTGAAACCATACGGTTAAATATTGTGTCATATTTTGTCATGTTCCCTAATAAAATCGTTGACAACGAAATTATTTCTATGCCCGTCTTCTTTACTGATGTGACAATTCCTGTATGAAAGGTGCTATACACCTTTCGAGTTGGTTACGAGTTTGTATTCTCCATTGGGTTGCACAGACAGTGTGCTTCAGCGACTCATTCATTTCAGTCATTACAGTGCTTAATGTCGGGTCAGCTTGCCATTTATTTCTGTCAATGTGCTGGTTCTGTAGGACTGGGTCAGTCAACATCCTTGGCTCACGGTGCACCGAAGATAGTCTACACACGGACAATGCTGCCTCCTCCTCAGCGGAGTTATCTGTGAAATGTACAACTTCTTTGGATTTATTAAAAATCATCATCATACAATAAAAAGCTAAATACTATTATTCTGTGTGTCATGTTTCAATATAGTCAAGTTAGACCGTGCTCACAAGTTCTCACACTGGGTGCTGTAATCCCATAAAGTTCAGTGTATCAAAGCAGGGTAGCCGGAACAGCACTCACAGGTTCAATGTTTTTTAATGGCAGCCTGTATCAAAATCAGACATGTTTCGGACAATGTCCTTCTTCAGTGGTATGGCTAGCACTGGAAATACATTCAAGTTGATGGTTAAATACACCTGGCAGGTAATTGACACGGCAGGAAATGACAGGAAATGACATCACAACGCAGGTGTGCCTGTGCAATATGACTAAATGAATGACCTATCAAAATAGAGTCCAATCATAATTTATACATATATATAGATATATCTATATCTAACACCAATCAATATTATAAACAATACAATACAAAACAAAACAAAACAAAATTACCAGAAACTTGATAACATATAACATGCCCATTAATTTATAGGGCTAATTGAGCCACTTTACGTAATTAATTAATTTCAGATTATCCATTGGGCATCTTTGTGAAGCATGCCTCTAGTTTGTTTGTTGTCATGTTTTGTTGTCATGTTTCCAAATAAGATTGTTCACAACGGAAATGCTGTATACGTAAAATGTGTTGGTTAGACCTCTGTGATCAATCTCGCTCTTTCAGTGAAGTTCATAGCCCATTTTTCCACATTCATGGGGGTGTTTCATTACCATATATGGTTAATTAGGGGCGGTTCTGTATGCAAATACTTACAATTGTGCACGAGCGCAGAGCATAGAACAAGTGGTATTTATCAACACGGAGTACTTGCAGGTGTGCGGAGGACCTGTGTACGCACGTTTGATAAATCCAGATTTTTCTGTGCATAGAGACATTCTAAATTCCGCGCTTAGGAACGAAAATAGAACACTTTATATTATTATTATTGATGATACATGAGCAGTGATGCCAGTAACTAGTTACTAAGTATCTGATTACTTTTTTCAGTAAATAGTAATCTAACTTGTTACTTTTTACAAGCCAGTAATCTGATTTAAGTTACTTTTCCAAGTGGCGGTGCGTTACTATTTAGTTACTATCTCATAATGCTGATAAGAGAGCCAGGGGTACAGTCAGCTACCTCTCCAGAACCCAGACCGGAGATGGGACGTGCGCACACAGCCACACACACATGTTTACGCTTATAGCTGATTTTAGAATAGCTTCAGCATGAAGTAAAATCAACTATCCAGTTCGTTTTATAGTGTAATTTGGCTACTTGAGTGAGAGAGTGAGAGTGAGAGAGATTCCTGTTACGCGCGACTTGCGGAGTACGCACTGAGTCCGTTGTCTCAGAATGGATGGAGTGCCTGAGTAGTGAACAGCTGCAACCTTATTATGGCCTGATGGCTGATGACGTCTCATGATGACCTGTCTGAGCAGCCAATCATGATTTATGACATTATGCACTTTCAATAAAGCATTATAAAAAAATAAAACTGTTGTCATTCTTATGTTGTGGCAGCAGCAGGGCGGAAGGCGACGACTTAGTAACCTAGTTACTTTCAAAGTAACTAAGTTACTTTGATAATCGAGTAATCAGTAAAGTAACTAGATTACTTTTTAAAGGAGTAATTAATAATCAGTAATCAGATTACGCATCACTGTAAATGAGGACCCAGGAGTGAATAATAATGTTTGGAAAAATATGGGAAATGTCAACCAAACAAATACCCTTTAATTATACGTTTGTTTTTTGGGGGTCTTTTCCTGTTGTTGGTCCAGTTGACTTTCACAACTCAAACAAACCACCAGTGGCGGCTCTGCCACTAGGGGCGCACGGGCGCCGCCCCCCCCCCCCCCCCCTTCAGGCCCCTGGTTATATGAGAGTAGAACAAGAAAAAGTACCTTTTTGTTTTTTGTTTTATAGCCCTATAAATAATATAAACATGTTTAAAATGAATAATATTTACTCATTTTAAGTATGTTTGTGTTTCCAATGCACAATATAACGTTACTATATAAAATAAAAAAATACACGTTTTCAGGAACAGGAAGTGACTCACTTTTTTTAATTTTTTTTATTTGTTTGTATTTCTCGGCCCGGGCTAGATGCGATAGCGCTCTGAGTGCGCGTCACTGTTCGATCGCTGTATCCGTCACAGCCAATCAGTGCGTAACGCGTTGTGCGTTGAAATATGACTATTATGTTGGAATCCGGGCGCGATTTGAAGCGGTCTAGTCAAGCGTTTAGAATTTCCGTCTAGAATTTCCATAGCCGCATTTCGCGGACACGCTCTCTGATTGGCCGACGCGGCGATGCCAGTTTTTTTTTTAGCCACAGTTTGCAACATGTTCGAAGCTGTGTGTTGTGAACAGTGATGCCACAGATTACTTGTAAAAGTAATCCGATTACTGATTACTGATTACTCCTTTAAAAAGTAATCCAAGTTACTTTACTGATTACTTGATTATCAGAGTAACTTAGTTACTTTGAAAGTAACTAGGTTACGAAGTCGTCGTCGTTCCCCCAACAGTTTTTTTTAAACGCTTTATTGAAAGTGCATAAATTGTTTTTAACTTGTTTCTCTGCACATAACGTAAATTGTTAAACTAGTGCTTCAGCTTCTGTACCATCAAGTATGGTAAAGCAACAGTCTATGATGCTCACAGCATTAGAGCAGCCAGCCAGTGGTGGTACAAAACCAGTGTATCTATTCACATCTAACAAATGCAGGCTGAACTATTCAATTATATCAACTGTAACTATTAAATTGTTTTTATAAATGTCTCTCTATAAATATACAATCAGTCTCTCTTTAACATGTAAATTAACTGTAAATCTGGCAAATAAGAGCTTTTGCTCTGCCACCATCAAATATACATTAATCAATAGGGAAAGAAACAATCTCTCTCTTTTGCTGTTTGTTTCCTCCTGTACCTAGTCGAAGTCCACCCCTCCTACCCAACCCCCCCCCCCCCACTCCTACCCAACCCCCCCCCCCCCCCCCCCACACCCACCCAACCACCTCCAATGTACAGTCCCCCCCCACCCCCACCTACCCAATCCAATGTACAGTTTCTACGCCTAATGTATATACTCTTTTCTTTCTGGACTCTTTTTGTATCACAAACAGTACTGTAATTGCAAATCTGGTATGTCATAAATGTATAGATGTAGCAGTACTGTCTATCTGTATGTCATGTATGTCATATATGTTACGATGAATTGAAAATGGGGGACCCTGATGTAAACAAGACGAAAGTCTTTCTCTGGTCTGCATCCCCTTAACAATTGTATGTATTGAGCTGTACTGTACTGTACCCATTCTGCAATCTGTTAATAAAGTTTGCATTCATTCATTCATTCAAGCGTCGGCTAGTGTTGTGATTCCAGATGCTTTCAATGCAATTGGATGTGCTGTTTTTAGCGGTAGACAGTATTTGACTGAGGCTACGTTTAAACGAGCGTTTTGGGGTGGAAGTCTGAACAGAAACCGCAAAAGTCTTCTTGCGGTATCACTTCGTTTAGACAAGCGTTTTGGGGTGGAATTCTCAGACGAACATAACAACGGAGCCCTGCTGTCACACGATTGGCGCATATGTCACATGACGTGCTGTGAAGACCCGCCCTACTCTGCCTCTGATTCGCAGACTGTGGATGGGGAATGCTGATTGGGCCAAAGCAGAGTCACTCACAGACAGAGAGTCCAGTCACGCCGCGGGACACATTCTTGTGTAACCCTTTCACTGCACACCACGTCACTCCATAATAATAATAAGAAAACAGCTCAAAATGTATTTTTTGACTGTCGAAAACGAATAAAATACTGCATTCCGCCTGCATTATGAATTTATGATGAGATAGTAACGAAATAGTAACGCACAGCCACTTGGACAAGTAACTGCAATCAGATTACTGGCTTTTAAAGATTAACGCGTTAGATTACTATTTCGAGGAAAGTAATCAGATTACAATAACGCGTTACTTAGTAACGCGTTACCGGCATCACTGGTTGTGAACTTGTGATTCAGTCTGGAGTCTGGACAGTGGGCAGTGAGTGGAATGGATATACATCGACAACAGTCTGGGGGACAGTCAGTGGACATACACTTTTTGGACCACGTTTCAATTAAACAAAGTGAGTTAATTCTCTCTCTCTCTCTCTCTTAGCCAACTCAGCTAACTTTAGCTGCTGTTAGCCACTCAGCTAATGCTTAACTAACGCTCTCTCTCTCTCTCTCTCTCTCTCTCTCTCTCTCTCTCATCTCTCTCTCTCTCTCTCTCTTGCTCTCGCTCTCGCTCTCTCTCTCTCTCTCTCTCTCTCTCTCTCTCTCTCTCTCTCTCGCTCTCTCTCTCGCTCTCTCTCTCTCTCTCTCTCTCTCTCTCTCTCTCTAATTTCGCGCGTGTGGGGCATAACCACTCAGACAATGAATGGTAACTTGTTTAAAATGACGAGATATACAAATGTGATTATTATTGAATGGATCTGACATCATCTGAGAGAGAGAGAGAGAGAGTGAGAGAGCGAGAGAGCGAGAGAGAGAGAGAGAGAGAGAGAGAGAGAGAGAGAGAGAGAGAGAGAGAGAGAGAGAGAGAGAGAGAGAGATGTGCGTGTTTGTGGTTGGGCTATTGGAAACGTGGTTGCATTTGACTGACTGTGATATTGATCGATGGCAATGGTGATAATATTCGCCAATGCGTGCCTTGTACATGTTTGCAAAATGTTTGGTATAGCGCCCCTAGTGGCGAAGCATCCACGAGCCGCTACTGCAAACCACTCCAGGGTTCAGAGTTGAAAGCGGAACGAGACTTCAAACAGGTGGACCAGGGTGCGGTTGTTGCAGGTGCAGACCTGAGTTGGATTACTGTTTTCACACCAACCCAAGTGAACCGCACCATGGGGGTAAACGCTCCAGGGTGTCCATCCGAGCAGACTAATCAAGGCAGGTGTGATAGCACCCTAGTCTGTATGTGTTGTGTATGCTTATGCACACGGCCGGATGTCACGGCGAGGTTCTCTATATTGCAACTTACTGCCCCGTGATAATAAAGTCCAGTCAAGGTTTAAAACTTGTCCATCTATTTGTGCATGTCTATATTTATAGTCAGCTAGAGCTGTCCCCGAAGCCTGTTTTTGGGCTTTGAACTTCGTCAGGGTTTTTCGAACGGACGTTCAAACCTTCGTTTTTAATTACAAACAAAAAGATCTAAAAAATATTTTTTTTGTATATATAAAATATCCTGAAACTAAATCCTCAATTTGAATAAAGTGATTAGTCTTTGAAAAATTAAATCAACTTTCTTTAATGAATATAACTCATCAGTTTCGTCAACATAAATAATCCAATAAGGCCACGGTTGGTACGAAAGTGATGGTGACGTCTTGATGGAGCGCCGAGTGCCGAGCGGATGCAGATAGGCTACATCATTTATGATAAATATTTTATTTGAATTTTTATGACGAGTCATATACTATAATAGTATAATACTATAATATTAGTGTAGCCTAATCTTTATCTGCAACTGTGAAGAAAAACCCCATTGGTTTAAACAGAATGAATACACATATATTTAAAGATTATATAATAGTTTTTTATTAAAAATAAAAAATTCAAATGTTGATTTAGAATTTGAACGCCAACGTAACAAACAAAGGTCCGGATGTTCGAACGTTTGGCTCAGCCCTATAGTCAGCAGTCTACACAAAAATGCACAGACTGACTCTCACATTCCCACACCACTCACATGGGCTTTGGAAAAGACGGATCACTCTTGTAATGTCAGTCTTTGAAAAGATTACTCATCATTGCCTACAGCAGTGTTGCTTTAACTTTAAATGCTGTGTGTGTATGTGGGAGAGAGAGAGAGAGAGAGAGAGAGAGAGAGAGAGAGAGAGAGAGAGAGAGAGAGAGAGAGAGAGAGAGAGGGGAGGGAGAGGGAGAGGGGAGGGAGAGGGAGAGGGAGATTGTGTATGAGAAATGTGAGCAGGGTGTGTGTCTCTGTGTGTATATGTGAGCAAGTGAAAACGAAACAGAGTGTGTATGAGGGAGTGTTGTACTTGTACAGTATGTGTGTGTTATAATAACATGAATGTAAGTAGAAAAAGGGGTAACCACTGCGCTCAGACAGGTGAGTATAGTCCAACATTAATTAAGTTACAAAAAAATTAAATGGAGTAGGGGCCGCACTCGAGGAAAGTCGTTGTTTTTATTTTAATATGCACAAGTTCCCGGCGATTAAAGTGTTAATATGCACAAGTTGTATACGCACACAACGTTTTCTGCCATCCGGCCTTCATCAGTGTGCAATGATAGTTGTGACAAACAAACCTTAACTAGGCTGTACTTGACAACATGCAGGTGGGAACAATCAGCAATCAGCAAACAGGCTAGGTTGACGTCATGATCAGTAATTAGCAGGGCTAGATTGACAGGTAGATATCATCACAGTATCACATGAATGTTTCAAGTTTCTTTATTAGTTGTCATACAGAAGTACAGAATACTTTTATACAAAATGCTTCTTTCTATTACGCTCCAGAGACTGTGCTAAACAAAAATAGATAAGTATAAAATAAAACAAGTATAGCAAGTAAAAATAGAAGTCACGTACGTGTGTTCACAAGTGTTCAGTATGTACATATGTACAATGTTCAATGCAGAGTAGAAGTAACTGAGTTACCATACAATATACTAATATACAATATACTATATAGTGCACAGCAGAAATGGGATGAGGTACAATTTACACTACAGTAAGGTGTAATGAGGTATGGGTTGTAGTGCAAATTCTTTACCAATAAATATAAAGTGAGTTTAGGTGTTCTAAAGTGTGTAAAGTGGGTGCTGCAGTGAGTTGTTTGATTAAAGTGAGTGTGTGCATGTGGATGTGTGTGCTGTGAGTGCATTTGATGGTTGTTACATAGTGTTATTGTTCGTTGAGCATCCTGATGGCCTGGGGATAGAAGCTTCTTCTGAGTCTTTCTGTGCTTGCCATGAGACTCTGGTATCGCTTGCCTGACCGCAGCAGTTCAAAGAGGCAGTTGTTTGGGTGGCTGGAGTCTTTGATAATTATCTTAGCCTTACCCATGCACCGCTTGTTGTAAATGTTCTGGAGAGTGGGAAGCCCCCCTCCAATTGTGCGTTCGGCTGAACGTGCCACTCTCTGTAGTCTGCTACGGTCTTGTGCGGTGCTATTCCCAAACCACGAGGTGATATTGCCAGTCAGGATGCTCTCTATTGTGCATGAGTAGAAGTTCTTAAGGATCTTCTGACTGACTTGGAACTTCCTTAGGCGCCTGAGGAAGTAGAGGCGTTGCCGTGCCTTCTTCACAACACTGTCAATGTGTGTGGTCCATGTCAAGTTCTCGGATATGTGGACTTCGAGGTACTTGAAACTGTTCACTCTCTCAACCGGTGCCCCGTCGATGCTGAGGGGGCTGTAGTCCCTGACCCCCGACCTCCTGAAGTCCACAATCATCTCTTTTGTTTTGCTGATGTTCAGGGAGAGGCAGTTCTCCTGACACCACTGTGACAGATGCTCTACCTCTTCCAGGTAGGCCCTCTTGTTGTTGGCAGAGATCAGGCCCACCACTACTGTGTCATCAGCAAATTTGATGATTGTGTTGTTGTTCCGCTGTGCCACACAGTCATGTGTGTACAGGGAGTAGAGGAGGGGACTCAGAACACAGCCCTGGGGGGCCCCTATGTTGAGCGTGATGGATGAGCAGGTGCAGTTGCCTGCTCTTACCACCTGGGGTCTACCCGTCAGGAAGTCCAAGACCCACTGGCAGAGGTCATAGTTCAAGCCCAGGTCCCTGAGCTTGGCTATGAGTTTGGAGGGGACTATGGTATTGAATGCTGAGCTGTAGTCGATGAACAGCATTCTCACATAGTTCCCCTGCCTCTTGTCCAGGTGTGATGCTGCTGTGTGCAGCACATGGGCTATGGCGTCCTCCGTGGACCTGTTGGGGCGATATGCAAATTGCAGGGGGTCCAGGTTGATGGGGAGGGAGGAACAGATGTAGCCCTTCACTAATGGGGGATTTCAACAGCGCGCGTCTTAAAAAGGTGCTGCCGAATTTCTATCAGCATGTGACCTGTCCCACCAGAGGCGAGAACATATTAGACCATGTATACTCGCAATTTAAGAATGGGTACAAGTCACAGGCTCTTAGTCCATTCGGTAAAAGCGATCACGCCGCAATTTTTCTTTTGCCTAAGTACAAACAGAGTCTCAAGCGAACGCCGGTGGTCTCGCGAGAGGTTAAGCGTTGGGCCGTGACGTCAGTGGAGTCACTCCAAGCAGTGCTGGGAAGCACAGAATGGAGTGTATTCCGTGATAACACAGCCAATATTAACGAATACACCGAAACGGTGATTGACTATGTCTGTACTCAGGTAGAAGTAATAATCCCCACCACCAAAATTAATATCTACCCAAATCAAAAGCCCTGGGTAGACAAATCCGTCCGTGAGGCTCTGAAAGTGCGCACATCAGCATACAACACCGGGCTGGTGACAGGCAACATGGAAGAACACAAGATGGCAAGATACAACGTCAGGAGAGCAGTAATAGAGGCAAAACGGCGTTACAGGGATAAAGTTGAACTTCAGTTTGAACAGGCTGACTCTAGAGGCATGTGGCAGGGCCTCAGAACAATGACAGACTACAAAGGAACCCCCCTCAAACTGAACAGTGACATCTCCTTAGCAAATGATCTCAACTCCTTCTATGCGAGGTTTGAGGCTCTGAATAACAACACCAGCCTACAAACCACGGCAATGGGGGGGGGGGGGTCTGCTGATGGAGACTCAGTGTTCAGGGTAACAGAGCATGAGGTGAGACGGATCTTTAAAAAAGTGGATATCAGGAAGGCAGCAGGACCGGACGGCATCCCCGGCCGCGTCCTAAAAGTCTGTGCCGACCAACTGGCCCCGGTATTCACTGACATCTTCAACCTGTCCTTGGAACAGGCCGTCATCCCCACCTGTCTGAAGAAGTCCACCATCATCCCTGTACCCAAAAAATCTACGCCCGCTTGCCTCAACGACTACCGCCCTGTAGCCCTCACCTCCATAGCCATGAAGTGCTTTGAGAAGCTAGTGAAGGGCTACATCTGTTCCTCCCTCCCCATCAACCTGGACCCTCTGCAATTTGCATATCGCCCCAACAGGTCCACGGAGGACGCCATAGCCCATGTGCTGCACACAGCAGCATCACATCTGGACAAGAGGAAGGGGAACTATGTGAGAATGCTGTTCATCGACTACAGCTCAGCATTCAATACCATAGTCCCCTCCAAACTCATAGCCAAGCTCAGGGACCTGGGCTTGAACTATGACCTGTGCCAGTGGGTCCTGGACTTCCTGACGGGCAGACCCCAGGTGGTAAGAGCCGGCAACTGCACCTCCTCATCCATCACGCTCAACATAGGGGCCCCCCAGGGCTGTGTTCTGAGCCCCCTCCTCTACTCCCTGTACACACATGACTGCGTAGCACAGCGGAACAACAACACCATCATCAAATTTGCTGATGACACAGTAGTGGTGGGCCTGATCTCTGCCAACGACGAAAGGGCCTACCTGGAAGAGGTAGAGAACCTGTCACAGTGGTGTCAGGAGAACTGCCTCTCCCTGAACGTCAGCAAAACAAAAGAGATGATTGTGGACTTCAGGAGGTCGGGGGTCAAGGACTACAGCCCCCTCAGCATCGACGGGGCACCAGTTGAGAGAGTGAACAGTTTCAAGTACCTCGGAGCCCACATATCCGAGGACTTGACATGGACCACACACATTGACAGTGTTGTGAAGAAGGCACGACAACGCCTCTACTTCCTCAGGCGCCTAAGGAAGTTCCAAGTCAGTCAGAAGATCCTTAGGAACTTCTACTCATGTACAATAGAGAGCATCCTGACCGGCAACATCACCTCCTGGTTTGGGAATAGCACTGCACAAGACCGTAGCAGACTACAAAGAGTGACACGTTCAGCCGAACGCACAATTAGAGGGGGGCTTCCCACCCTCCAGAACATTTACAACAAGCGGTGCAAGGGGAAGGCTAAGAGAATTATTAAGGACTCGAGCCACCCGAACAACTGCCTCTTTGAACTGCTGCCGTCAGGCAAGCGATACCGGAGTCTTATGGCGAGCACAGAAAGACTCAGAAGGAGCTTCTATCCCCAGGCCATCAGGCTGCTAAACGAACAATAATCGCTAAACGAACAATAATCACTATGCAACAACCATCAAATGCACACAGCACACACACCCACACGCACACACACACTCACTCAAACAAACAACACACTGCAGCACCCACTCTCCACACTTTAGATCACACAAACACACTTACACTTTATATTTATTGATAAAGGATTTGCACTACAACCCGTACACCTACTGTGAATTGTACCTAAACTGCACCTCGTCCATTTATGCCTTGCACTATATAGTATTGTATATTAGTACACTGCACAGTATTGTATATTGTATGGTAACTACGTCTACGAACATTGTACATATGTCTAAACTGAACACTGTGACCTCTTTTTTTTCTTCTAATTTTTACTATGTTTTTATTTCATACTTATCTTGTCATGCACAGTCTCTGGAGCGCAACAGTAAGAAGCATTTTGTACAAAAGTATTCTGTACTTCTGTATGACAACTATTAAAGAAACTTGAACTAGCTTTTTTCATTCAACTTCATTGCTATGGAGGTGAGAGCTATAGGGCGGTAGTCGTTGAGGCAAGCGGGCGTAGATTTTTTGGGTACAGGGATGATGGTGGACTTCTGTAATCTGTCATCGTTCTGACGCCCTGCCACATACCTCTAGAGTCAGCCTGTTCAAACTGAAGTTTAACTTTATCCCTATAACACCGTTTTTCCTCTATTACTGCTCTCCTGACGTTGTATCTCGCCACCTTGTGTATATGCGTATAATGGCTATGTATGAAACAACACATATTAATACATATTACAATACAATATTTACAAATCTGTATGGGACAGAAAACGAGTACATTGGGGGTATCAGGTTGTTAGACCGTTCATTAATCAGTGTACTAGTTATTGTTTATACAGTTAACAACTTAGAATAGCTTTCACCTAAAGGAATGGAGCCAAATTGAACTCTTCATTCATCCCAGATGGATACATAGATTTGAGCCGATGAATCCATACACATTCTCGTTGTAAAAGAAGTTGTTCATGGTTACCACCCCTTCTATTAAGAAAAAACATCTCTAGACCTATGCACTTGAGGTCATTGATTTTATGATCCATTTCGTTATAAATGTCGTGCCACAGGGGAATTAATGTCTGCCCGCTTTATATTGCTTCTGTGTTCGTTCAATCAGATTTTTTATTTGCGGGATGTCTGTCCGATATAGTATTTTTCACATGGGCAGAATAATAAATATATTATGTGTGTGGAATTACATGTTATTAGCGATCTGATCTTGTAATTCTTCCCGGTGTGGGAGTCGTGAAATGTGTTTGTTTTGATCATGTGGCTACAAGATGTGCATGCTCTACATGGGAAGCTTCCATGAATAAAAGGCTCTGGCCTTGAATACGAGTCCGCTCTAACGAGGCGGTCCTTCAGGTTGGTAGCCCTTTTATGTGTAAAGCGTGGAGGGTGTTGGAAGCGGTCATTTAAGGTTCTATCTGATGATAGAAATAGAATGTGCCAGTGTTTCATGACTGTGGACTTAATAACGGAACTAAATGGATCATAAGTAAGGAGGACATAATTGATGGTGCCTGGTGTTCTGTTTCTTTCTTTCTTACGGAATAGTTATTTTCTTTCTATTTGATTTACAGTGGCCATGGCAGAGTTAAGACACTGCTTTGGGTAGCCCTTTTCATCAAATCTTCCCAATTCTCGGCTCTTTTCCATGCTGAAAGTGATGGATTCTACACACAAGAGTTTAAATAGGACAAGAATGACAGTTCTACCTCGTTTCCTGACCAGACCATGAAACTTTGTTAGATTTTTCATGGTCTGGTCAGGCATGGAAAAGAGCCGAGAATCCATTCATTCACTTCCTAGACGTAAAACGAACTAAAGTTAATAACCTAATCGCCACAACCATCTACAGAAAACCAACGGATAAAAACAACCTCCTTGTGAGGTTCGCCTCTTCCCTGGACCTTTAATTCCTGTTCCCTGGACCTTTAATTCCCTGTCTCCTCACCTCTCTAGCCCCCACCCTCGCGTTCGTTTACTCTCGTCTGCTCTTCAGCAGCCCACACCCTTGGACTATCTTTCATTATGTGTTTGATTGGTCCGTGCCGAACACACACTTCTAGTCAAGTATCAATTACCTTCACGCACCTGATGTGTGTTCTAATTAGCGCCCCAGTGGGCTTTAAATACCTCAATCTCCCCCCCAGTCCTTGTCGGTTCGTTCTCTATCTGTAAGCTCCTACGGGAGATTCCCTATCTGTCTGTATGCTGTTTCATCTCCGGCGTGAGACGAGGTGCAAGCCTTCGCCACCTGTCGCCGTTTGCCTGGAGTGGGACACAGTACTGCGCTCTCTAATTCTCTACGGGAGGTATTCCAGTGTTCCACTCCAGACCCTGCGCCAGACGCGCTCCTGCAGCAGACGCGCACCACTCCAGACTCCGCGCTCATGCGCTCCTACAGCAGACGCGCACCACTCCAGACTCCGCGCTGATGCGCTCCTGCAGCAGACGCGCACTACTCCAGACTCCGCGCTGATGCGCTCCTACAGCAGACGCGCACCACTCCAGACTCCGCGCTGATGCGCTCCCACAGCAGACGCGCACCACTCCAGACTCCGCGCTGATGCGCTCCCACAGCAGACGCGCACCACTCCAGACTCCGCGCTGATGCGCTCCTACAGCAGACGCGCACCACTCCAGACTCCGCGCTGATGCGCTCCTACAGCAGACGCGCACCACTCCAGACTCTGCGCTGATGCGCTCCTTCAGCAGACGCGCTCCACTCCAGACGCGCATCGCTCTCTAATTCTCTACGGGAGGATGTGTCTCTCCGAGCCGGCGCGCTCTCCGAACCGGCGCGTTCTCCAAGCCGACGCGCACCACTTCAGACGTTTAGCCGGCGCGCTACCACTCCAGACGCGCTTCGCTCTCTAATTCTCTACGGGAGGATGTGTCTCTCCGAGCCGGCGCGCTCTCCGAACCGGCGCGTTCTCCAAGCCGACGCGCACCACTTCAGACGTTTAGCCGACGCGCTACCACTCCAGACGCGCATCGCTCTCTAATTCTCTACGGGAGGATGCGTCTCTCAGAGCCGGCGCGCTCTCCGAACCGGCGCGTTCTCCAAGCCGACGCGCCCCACTCCAGACGTCTAGCCTGCGCGCTCCTACTCCATCCCTGTGAGCAGCTCTGACCCTCGCCCTGTCCAAGGCCTTAACCCTGTTCTCTCTGTCCCTGTCTCCAGCCCGCCTCCGCGGGCCTCTGTCCCTGTTCCCCTCTCCAGTGCCCCTGTTTCTTTTGCCCTGGCCCTGTCCTTTAGCCTTAGCCCCTTAGCCTGCTCGCCTCTTAAAGGCACAGTGCCAATTTTCCCTAATTCTTGTTTCCAGTATTTTGTGTTCTCCCTTAGCCTTCCCCTTAGCCTGCTCGCCTCTTAAAGGCACATTGCCCTTTTTTCCTTGTTCTAGTATTCTTGTGTTCTCCCTTAAAGGGACAGTGCCGCTTTTCTGTTGTATTCAATAAATGCCCAGTTCTTGGCTTATTCTCATACCTGTCTTGTGTTGTGCGATTGGGGTCGGTTACAAACCATAACACTCCTACAGTTTTCTAGTCACCACCCGGTGCCTTTAAAGAAAAGCCTGCCTGTAACAAGTCAACTATACAGACTCAAACGTATATAATTAGCTCTCAGGGGGAGTTCCACTCCGAAAGTGAAAGTATGTTGGGAAGATTAGATGAAAAGGGCTACAAACATCACAAAACAAACTGGCCCTGACCTCTGACCTCAGCCTCAGACAGGACCGCTCTTCAGCCTCTGTGTGGCTGTGTGTGTTGTACTGTGCAGTCTGTGTACTATGTGTGTGTGTTGTACTGTACAGTATGTGTACTATGTGTGTGTGTTGTACTGTACAGTATGTGTACTATGTGTGTGTTGTACTGTACAGTATGTGTACTATGTGTGTTGTACTGTGCAGTCTGTGTACTATGTGTGTGTTGTACTGTGCAGTCTGTGTACTATGTGTGTGTTGTACTGTACAGTATGTGTACTATGTGTGTGTGTTGTACTGTACAGTCAGTGTACTATGTGTGTGTGTTGTACTGTACAGTCTGTGTACTATGTGTGTGTTGTACTGTGCAGTCTGTGTACTATGTGTGTGTGTTGTACTGTACAGTCCATGTACTATGTGTGTGTTGTACTGTACAGTCTGTGTACTATGTGTGTGTTGTACTGTACAGTATGTGTACTATGTGTGTGTGTTGTACTGTACAGTCAGTGTACTATGTGTGTGTGTTGTACTGTACAGTATGTGTACTATGTGTGTGTTGTACTGTACAGTATGTGTACTATGTGTGTGTTGTACTGTACAGTATGTGTACTATGTGTATGTTGTACTGTATAGTATGTGTACTATGTGTGTGTTGTACTGTACAGTATGTGTACTATGTGTGTGTTGTACTGTACAGTATGTGTACTATGTGTGTGTGTGTTGTACTGTACATTATGTGTACTATGTGTGTGTTGTACTGTACAGTCAGTGTACTATGTGTGTGTGTTGTACTGTACAGTCAGTGTACTATGTGTGTGTTGTACTGTACAGTCTGTGTACTATGTGTGTGTTGTACTGTACAGTATGTGTACTATGTGTGTGTTGTACTGTACAGTATGTGTACTATGTGTGTTGTACTGTACAGTATGTGTACTATGTGTGTGTTGTACTGTACAGTATGTGCACTATGTGTGTGTTATACTGTACAGTATGTGTACTATGTGTGTGTTGTACTGTACAGTATGTGTACTATGTGTGTGTTGTACTGTACAGTATGTGCACTATGTGTGTGTTATACTGTACAGTCTGTGTACTATGTGTGTTGTACTGTACAGTATGTGTACTATGTGTGTGTGTTGTACTGTACAGTCTGTGTACTATGTGTGTGTTATACTGTACAGTCTGTGTACTATGTGTGTGTTGTACTGTACAGTCAGTGTACTATGTGTGTGTTGTACTGTACAGTATGTGTTCTATGTGTGTGTTGTACTGTACGGGTGTTGTACTGTACAGTATGTGTACTATGTGTACTGTATGTTGTACTGTACAGTCAGTGTACTATGTGTGTGTTGTACTGTACAGTATGTGTACTATGTGTATGTTGTATTGTACAGTATGTGTACTATGTGTGTGTTGTACTGTACAGTATGTGTAATATGTGTGTGTGTTATACTGTACAGTATGTGTACTATGTGTGTGTTGTACTGTACAGTATGTGTACTATGTGTGTGTTGTACTGTACAGTATGTGTACTATGTGTGTGTTGTACTGTACAGTATGTGTACTATGTGTGTGTTGTACTGTACAGTATGTGTACTATGTGTGTGTGTTGTACTGTACAGTATGTGTACTATGTGTGTGTTGTACTGTACAGTATGTGTACTATGTGTGTGTTGTACTGTACAGTATGTGTACTATGTGTATGTTGTACTGTACAGTCTGTGTACTATGTGTGTGTTGTACTGTACAGTATGTGTACTATGTGTATGTTGTACTGTACAGTATGTGTACTATGTGTACTGTATGTTGTACTGTACAGTATGTGTAATATGTGTATGTTGTACTGTACAGTATGCATACTATGTGTACTGTATGTTGTACTGTACAGTACAGTATGTGTGTGTTGTACTGTACAGTATGTGTACTATGTGTGTACTCCCCCTCCCCCTCTCTCTCTCTCTGAATGCTTTATTATGCCTAAAATTATCTCTTGTTTTTTCATCTCCTGTTTTACATTTATTTTTATTCTCATCATCATAAAACCTCACAAACACCAGCAACTGAGCATTCTCAGTGGTGTCAGTGGACTCATCCACAGCTATGGAAATGCACTGTGCATTTTCTTTATTCTATGACAAAGCTGTTTAATCAAATCACCAGCCAGCATTTCAATAATTCTGGTTGCTGTGCTATCTGAGGGGGATTTGCTTTTGTTTGCCTTCAAACACGGTCTCCATCACTTCAGTCATACATTATTTTATTATTTATGCATCAGAGAATGGCTTCTTGTGTTTAGCCAACACCCATGCCACTGAGTGAGGACTTGCTTTTTCTCGTTGTGACATAGATCCCCTGTCTTATACAGATGAAGCTTTTAGTTTTCCTGGGCGCTTTGCCGCGACGTGAGCACGGTTATATCACGTCGTGGAAATGAATTAGGAACCCAGGCTGCTGTTCTATTTTATGCCGCCAGGAGGCGCAAAGTCATTAGACGGACGCTACAACGTCCTACACAGTATACTGTATAACGATCTGTATGTTTTGTTGTCTAAAATAAATACCATACCATGTCTAAAGCAATGTTGCTGAATAAAATAATTAACCAGTTAAAACCTGTCGAATGGAGCAGTCAATGTATATATTTTGTGTAGATAGCTAGGTGGGCTCTATTTATAATGATATATTTTGTCTAGTACCGTGGTCTAGAGGTTTATCCCCATTCCTTTCAAGCCGACGCCCGGGGTTTGATTCCCAGCCTATCTAATATTTATATATTTTTTTATTATTTATAAAATTAAATTGCCCGCAACGATGTGCATAATACAATAGTAATAATATATAATAAGAATCCAACCAATAGAGCGACATTGTGCAATAAACAAGTAAACAAAGTAGGGCATATCGGCATTTGTACATGAGTTATTCTGAGTCAACTTATTGTCTGTTGTTGCTACGCAACTTCACTTGACTTGAAAAGACTTGATACCTCCCCCCATGCCCAACGATTAAAAATTAACGTTATTAAATGTATATATATTAATTCATTTTGCGCGAATCCACACTTCATTTCCCAGACCCACTTTGTTTTGAAACAACCAATCACGTTGCGCGATAGCACGAGCGATCCACAGTCAGTAATAATGTTACAGCTGAGTTCACGGCGAAATGTAAAATGCTACCCAGATTGTTGCGTTTCGTTATAAAAACTATGCGGTGATAAACAAAAAACGAATCGCAGTATGCAAAACGTGCGGTTCGAGGATCACAGATGAAGATGCGCAACGTCCAACTTCATTCGACACTTGAACTAAGCTGCACAAAGATCGGTAAGTGAATGAACGAATGAATGAAAACTTTATTTAACAGATTGCAGAATGGGTACAATACAGTACAGCTCAATATACACAATTGTTAAGGGGATGCAGACCAGAGAAAGACTTTCGTCTTGTTTACATCAGGGTCCCCCATAGTAACTTGGCTTGCTACAGTAGAGTTAAATCAATGAGCCAGTGTGCTAACGTTATCATATACTCTCTTTTTTAGACTCTTTTTGTATCACAAACAGTACTGTATTTGTAAATCTGGTATGTCATAAATGTATAGATGTAGCAGTACTGTATCTGTATGTCATGTATGTCATGTTATGATGAATTGAAAATGGGGGACCCTGATGTAAACAAGACAAAAGTCTTTCTCTGGTCTCTTCGCTGGACTGAGACGTGACGTGATTTTAATTATAATATGCATGATGTTTTGTTTTGTACAGGCAATAATGAAGAAGTTCCCTGGAAGGAAGGATGTCTCTTTCAGGAAGGGTCCATCTGGACATCTACGGCAGGACCCCGCTGAGGAAGCAAGGAGGATCAAAGATCTTCTCCTCTTCTCTTCCTCCTCTGCACCAGCCCAGCCTGCCTCCACTGCACGTCTACCTGCAGCCTCCTCTGAACAAGCCCTCATGAA
This sequence comes from Notolepis coatsorum, assembly GCF_963971535.1. Classification (NCBI taxonomy): domain Eukaryota; kingdom Metazoa; phylum Chordata; class Actinopteri; order Aulopiformes; family Paralepididae; genus Notolepis; species Notolepis coatsorum. Next base: position 46,702,371 of record NC_140170.1, on the reverse strand, counting down.
GCTACAATGTGAGAGCAGAGTATTTAGCTTCATTATGACAAACAGCAACCTAATTATCTGCACCTCTACCTGCAGCACGTCTACCTGCAGCCTCCTCTGAACAAGCCCTCATGAAGCTACAATGTGAGAGCAGAGTATTTAGCTTCATTATGATAAACAGCAACCTAATTATCTGCACCTCTACCTGCAGCACGTCTACCTGCAGCCTCCTCTGAACAAGCCCCCAGGAAGCTACAATGTGAGAGCAGAGTATTTAGCTTCATTATGATAAACAGCAACCTAATTATCTGCACCTCTACCTGCAGCACGTCTACCTGCAGCCTCCTCTGAACAAGCCCCCAGGAAGCTACAATGTGAGAGCAGAGTATTTAGCTTCATTATGATAAACAGCAACCTAATTATCTGCACCTCTACCTGCAGCACGTCTACCTGCAGCCTCCTCTGAACAAGCCCCCAGGAAGCTACAATGTGAGAGCAGAGTATTTAGCTTCATATGTTTAGTTTATTTTATTTATTTAGCACATTATTTAAAAAAACAGTGCTAGGAGGGAACGAAGCCCAAAGGGCATGTACAAAGTTCCACTCCCATCTCATTGTCCATAAACAATATGAACGAAATAGATGTGTAGCAAGGTCTACACACTATAGCGAAAACATGGAAGATTGACACGAGTCAGTAACAAGAACAATTATTATTATTATTTTTTTTTGATAAACAGCAACCTAATTATATACTTCAGGCTAAGTTTTGCCAATAATATTACTCAGCTCAATGAGCTTAGTCCAGCTCAATACATACAATTGTTAAGGGGGTGCAGACCTGAGAAATACTTTCGTCTTGTTTACATCAGGGTCCCCCAACAATTAGCATTTCAATGGTGTGTGTGGGGGGTTGCCAATCCAATGTCACACCTACACAAGCTAGTCTTTCTCTGCTCTGCATCCCTTTAAACATTTTGTGTGTATTGAGCCATACTGTATTGTACCCATTCTGCAATCAGTTAAATAAAGTTTTCATTAATTCATTCTGTCCATCTGTCTCTCTCACTTGTTTAATCTTTCACTGCAACACTGGTTCTCTCGCAAAACCCCAAACGTTACAATGCCCGCTACGATTGTGCAATAAAACAATAGTTTCGTTTGAGTTTACTCAGTTTATTTGATCAGGGACAGTGCATATCAATCGACAGTTATACATTTATAAATGAATACAATTACAGAAGAAAAAACATTATTATCAAACCAGATTGGAGGAGTGTAAAGGGGATAGTAAGAGACTATGGAAAACATTGAATGAACCATTTGACATTGCAACTCATTTCAACAATTACTTTGTTTCCAAGGTAAACACAATTATAAATCAAATGTTGCCAATGAGTGGTAAGCTGTCAGACTCTGTAATTAAAAAACATATAATGTATGACAAGAAATGCCGATTTAAATTTAAATGCACAAGTCCAAATTATATTGAAAAGCTCCTCCTATCACTTAAACCAGATAAACCTTGCGGTGTTGATAATCTGAATGGAACACTGCTACAAATCTCTGCAAAATGTGTGGCTAAGCCACTATCACATATATTTAATTTATGTTTTGAATCGAGGGTCTTTCCTCAGCCTTGGAAAACGAGTGAAAAACCAGTAATAGGTAAGTTATTGGAAGGAATTGTGTTCAAGCAGATTCAAAAGTATTTCAACGAAAACAAAATTAATTCTGATTTCCAGCATGCATACAAAGTAGGATACTCTACAGGAACTGCTTTAACATCTCTTACAGATAGCTGGCTACAACTGATCGATAGGAAGTTAGTTGTGGGTACAGTGCTCTTGAATTTCAGTGCAGCTTTCGACATCATAGATCATGGCCTATTATTATTGAAATTACACACATATGGGCTTGAAGACACTGCCATGGAATGGATGAGAAGCTACTTGTCTAATAGACAACAATGTGTTGTATTTAATGGTTCCATGTCAAATATGGTAACACTCCAGTGTGTTATTCCCCAAGGAAGTTGTAAAGGAACCCCTCCTTTACTCTATATTTGTAAATAATAATAATAATCTTCATTTATATAGCAATGTATAGAGCCATAACATACTGGAATAGGATCCCATTACCTATTATACGGACGGAAAACAAGGACAATCACAACAAGTTCTTTTCTTAAAGTGCGTTTGTGTATGTGCGAGTGCAGAATGTTATCGCCCTATTTCCAGATTGTCTGTAATGGCCAAAGTCTTTGAATCTCTTGTAAACAAACTGAAAAAGTTTCTAGCTGACCATAATATTCTTAACGAGTTTCAGTCAGGCTTCAGATCCATAGTACTTCAGTGACTATGCTAGTCTCAAATGACATAATTGAAGCACTAGACAAGAAAAAACTGTGCAGCATTGTTTGTTGATCCGTCTAAAGCGTTTGACTCTGTGGATCACGCATTATTGCTGATGTGATTATGCTTCTTGCCACTGCACAAATGGCCTTCTGTATTTGTATTTGATTTGTATGTTTTTTGTTTAATGCCCTTGTTTTTATGTTGAAACTTGTTGTGTGCCGTGTTGGTCAGGACTCCCTGGAAGAAGATATATTGTATCTCAATGGGACATTCCTGGATAAATAAAGGATATAAAAAAAATAAAAAATAAAAATAGCTGACACTTTTATCCAAAGCGACTTACAAGTTCTGTTCGACAATTTGTAACTTCTCAGTTACAGTGGGTGACAATATTGTCACAAGGAAAGATGAAATTACCTACCTGGGTTCCATCCTAGAGGCTAATCTCTCCTGTGACAAAATGGCATCCAATGTAATAAAAAAAGTCAACCAACGAACTCGATTCTTGTACCGGATCTCCTCTCTGGTAAACAAGAATACCCTGAAGACTCTGGCAGGAGCACTCATTCAGGGGTACTACGACTATGCTTGCACCGCATGGTACCAAAGCACCTCAAAGGCGCTAAAAACAAAATTACAAACATCTCAAAACAAACTGGTCAGACTACTGCTTGACCTTACTCCTAGAACCCACCTCACCCCTGCCCACTTTGACAACCTAGGATGGCTTAGAGTAGACGACAGAGTACAGCAACTTGCAATGGGCCTGGTCTACAAGATACACTACACGACCAAGGTACCCATGTACATGTCAAAATACTTCCCAAAGGTCAGTGAGGCTGCAGGTAGCGGTGCAGCGGAGGCAGGCTGGGCTGGTGCAGAGGAGGAAGAGAAGAGGAGAAGATCTTTGATCCTCCTTGCTTCCTCAGCGGGGTCCTGCCGTAGATGTCCAGATGGACCCTTCTTGAAAGAGACATCCTTCCTTCCAGGGAACTTCTTCATTATTGCCTGTACAAAGCAAAACATCATGCATATTATAATTAAAATCACGTCACGTCTCAGTCCATCGAAGAGACCAGAGAAAGACTTTCGTCTTGTTTACATCAGGGTCCCCCATTTTCAATTCATCATAACATGACATACATGACATACAGATACAGTACTGCTACATCTATACATTTATGACATACCAGATTTACAAATACAGTACTGTTTGTGATACAAAAAGAGTCTAAAAAAGAGAGTATATGATAACGTTAGCACACTGGCTCATTGATTTAACTCTACTGTAGCAAGCCAAGTTACTATGGGGGACCCTGATGTAAACAAGACGAAAGTCTTTCTCTGGTCTGCATCCCCTTAACAATTGTGTATATTGAGCTGTACTGTATTGTACCCATTCTGCAATCTGTTAAATAAAGTTTTCATTCATTCGTTCATTCACTTACCGATCTTTGTGCAGCTTAGTTCAAGTGTCGAACGAAGTTGGACGTTGCGCATCTTCATCTGTGATCCTCGAACCGCACGTTTTGCATACTGCGATTCGTTTTTTGTTTATCACCGCATAGTTTTTATAACGAAACGCAACAATCTGGGTAGCATTTTACATTTCGCCGTGAACTCAGCTGTAACATTATTACTGACTGTGGATCGCTCGTGCTATCGCGCAACGTGATTGGTTGTTTCAAAACAAAGTGGGTCTGGGAAATGAAGTGTGGATTCGCGCAAAATGAATTAATATATATACATTTAATAACGTTAATTTTTTATCGTTGGGCATGGGGGGAGGTATCAAGTCTTTTCAAGTCAAGTGAAGTTGCGTAGCAACAACAGACAATAAGTTGACTCAGAATAACTCATGTACAAATGCCGATATGCCCTACTTTGTTTACTTGTTTATTGCACAATGTCGCTCTATTGGTTGGATTCTTATTATATATTATTACTATTGTATTATGCACATCGTTGCGGGCAATTTAATTTTATAAATAATAAAAAAAAATATAAATATTAGATAGGCTGGGAATCAAACCCTGGGTGTCGGCTTGAAAGGAATGGGGATAAACCACTAGACCACGGTACTAGACAAAATATATCATTATAAATAGAGCCCACCTAGCACATCCACTGCTAATTCGACAGGTCTTAACGGTTTCATTATTTTATTCAGCAACATTGCGTACACAAACTTATTGTTACCAAGAAGCATTACACTAACGCTTTCTTTTGATGAAATGAATGGACAAGAGAGCCGTACGTCGGCCATCTAATGAAGTTAGATTTGACACGTTTTAATATTATACACTTTGACTGCTGAATTGACACGTTTAACTTATTCATTCTTTAATTCAGCAACATTCATTCATGCAGTCTGTAGACATACTGTAGGACGTTGTAGCATCCTATGAATGAAGTCACCAGCTGTAATGGAATTGAATGGAACTCGAGCTTAGTCCAGCGCGGAGCTCCTCCAATGAATGAACAAAAGCCGGCGCGTCGGGCAGTTGTCACCAGCTGTATGAGAGCGCCCCCGCTGGTCATTGTTAACATTAACCATGCCAAGCGACGTCATAACAGCAGGCAAACAGCTGTTCCTGGACTTTTCCCAGCTGTATCTGTAAATAGCCTTTTCCAGTGTTTAGCATTGTTTTCTAGCAATGGGGGTTTGTATCAATGGGGTCTGTGTCTCTAATTCTCATTTTGGCTCATCAGTCTAGTCTCGAGTTCACGAGATCCTCCCTCACTGAATTAAGCCATTCTGATTTGACTGTTTTGCTGACGTGAATAAGGCACTGGTTGTAGTCACCGCCCACAACACAATCAACAATTCGCTCAACAACAGAGGAACAGGAAATACTGACACTTCCTCAAACGGGTTGACGTGCACAGGTGCCGACAGAGACAGCAGAGAACGAGCGAGCGAGAGAGAGGGAGAGAGAAATAGAGATGAGAGAGGAGAGAGAGAGAGAGAGAGAGAGAGAGAGAGAGAGAGAGAGAGAGAGAGAGAGAGAGAGAGAGAGAGAGAGAGAGAGAGAGAGAGAGAGAGAGAGAGAGAGAGAGAGAGAGAGAGAGAGAGAGAGAGAGAGAGAGAGAGAGAGAGAGAGAGAGAGAGAGAGAGGGACACATTTACACACAACCTCCCGACCGTGCACGCGGGGCAGGAGCTTCTCCACTCGCATATCACTGTCAAAATATCATTGTGCACGCTCCCACGCGCGCGCGCGTATTCCGATCCGTGCAATAATATTGATATTGTCATTTGAAAACAAGTTACCAATGCATTGTCCCGTGGGATTATGCCCCCTGCGGCGAAATTAATTAGTATCCCCCTCAATCTCTCTATATCTCTCTCTGTCTGCCAGTGCAGACTGTGGGTGACTGTCACTCAAAGCGCTTATGGGCGGAGCCCAGCCCAAAACAGCTTGAAATCTTGGAGTAGAAAAATGCTGAATTTTTTGGAAAAAAACTTTACAGATGTGTTCCATAGACTCACAGGAATTGTGTAAAGTTGCCCAAATAGTGAAAGGAATAGCAAGACATGTCCCCTTTAACAATAATTCTGCTTGCAGCTTGATATGATGATTTCATTCGATTTATTTTTGTGGTTCTTAGTGCTGACTTTTGAGGAAAGGTTGCATCAAAATAACTGTTTTGTTTCTTCATAAGAGCTACCGTTTCTTGGCATATTAGGCACATTGGTTTGGTGCTGGTTTGAGGAAGGATGAATGCATATTTTCATTCCATTCCATTCACCTTTGAATTGCAGCGATTTTCACTGTCGACTTTTCTTTTGCTGGCCATCTTTGAACATGCCATATTTTTCTAATAGGTGCCAGCTGGCGAAACTAGGCTACTAGGCTAAAGTACCTGCAGATGAAACTACCTCCAGATGCGCTGTCAACTCTTGCTCTGTGACTCCCTGTTACATCCCAATGTATATATTCCCCAGTGTGTGTCTCCATGTGTGTGTGTTCTCCATTTTGTTTCCTCCCTCCAGCCATTGTTCCCTTCACCATTGGTCCCTGCCAGGCCTGCCCTTCCATTATAGCAACACAGCACCGATTGGTGGATGGCTTCCCAGACTCCAACACTCAATCCACACCACCCAATCATGGATCACCCCACACCTGTTAAAACATGGCTTCTCACTTCAGTCTTTCTCTCTCTCTGGCATGAGGCTAGGCCTGTTGTGATTTTGTAAACCTGTAACTTTGACAATATTGCATTTCGTTTATTGGCCTTTGGTGCTTAGTAGAAATTTCCTTGTGTGTGTATGGCCACAGAGAGAGCATTGTTAGTTATAGTTTGTATATATATTCTGCCTTTGTTTTCTGTATCATTAATGTGTTTTTCTCTCTTTCTCAGGAAGCACAGATGGGGTGAGCTGCCATTTCCTTTGGATATTGTTTTCTCCTGTTTTGGTTAGGTAAGAGTAGTTTAGGTAATGTAATCTCTTTTACCATAGATTAGATTTGGGTTTATTTGGAGTATAGTGGTGTTTGTTTGTTGTTTTGGCCTGGGCTCACCCCTGAGCTACATGTGCTTCCTTTGCATCTTTCAATAAATATCATTGTTGTTTACAAACGTGGTCCATCTTTTCTGTCAACCAACTGTTATGTTACAGCCCTTTACCCTTAGACTCACAGGGGTCGTAACACTCCCATTGAAAGAGAGGACACGCATTCCGTGAAGACCTGCCCTACTCTGCCTCTCCTGCCAAGTCACTAACGTTGCTGTCATGAGCCTGCGCTATGGTAGCCTACAACTTGTACAAGTGATAAAATAAATAAAACGTCCAACTCGCGCAACGACACGGCAAAAGCATTATAGCATGCGGGTTAAGTGATCATTATATGATATTCTGTTCCCGCAAAAAGCTAAAGCAAAAGACTGGCTGTCACAAAACGGTCACATCTAGAGACCTCAAAACCTACTCTAGCGAGGCCTTTAACCTTGAACTGAAGAGCCTGGACTGGTCAGATGAACTCACTGGTACACTGGTTGAAGAAACCTGGCTTGGCTTCAAAACCAAATTCTCAACAATACTAAACAACATGGCCCCCCTAAGAACCACCAGGGTAAAAAATCGCGCTGAGCCGTGGATGTACACTGAAATACTGACCGCTATGAAAGCCAGAGACAAAAAATTCTCTGAATTTCGTAAAAGTCAGTCAAAGCTTACCAAAAGCACGAGCAGTGAACTCCAAGCCCACGTGACTGAACTCAAACTAGAAAGAAACAGACTAAGAAATGACGTAAACTCCATGATAAAAACTACAAAAAAAAAATTCATCAATGACAAAACTGAGGAAAACAAAAATAAACCATGTGAACTTTGGAAATGACTCAATAATCAACTAGGCTGCAGTAAAAAACTTAAAACCAGGTTCTCAAACATAAACATAAAGACGGACAACACGCTCATCACAGACAAACTGGATGTAGCCAATTACTTAAACACTTTCTTCACAAACATAGCCACAACACTGGTAAACAAACTACCCTCCCACTCAGGGCAGTATGGGGTAGAACACATAGTAGCATACTACAAGAACCTAGGCGTCCACAAAGACGATTTCAAACTGGAAATGGTAACTACAGATGAGGTACTCAATAAACTGAGCGCCCTCCAACCGAACAAGGCCACTGGCCATGACAACATCCCCTCCAAATTCCTCAGAGACTCAGCAGCCGCCATCACCCCAGTCATCACACACATAATAAACCTCTCCATAAAACAGGGACACGTCCCCAAGGACTTCAAAATAGCGAGAGTAACACCCCTGCACAAAAAGGGCAGCAAATTAGACCCAGGCAACTACCGCCCTGTTTCTATCCTTACATCCATCTCGAAAGGCATGGAAAAAATAGTATACGAACAGGTCGAAAAGTACCTTACGGATAAAAATCTAATCTACGAATTCCAATCTGGCTTCAGAACATCCCACTCCACTGACACATGCCTTCTCTATTTGAACGACCACATCAAGCAAGAGGTGGACGCGGGCAAATACTGCGGCATGGTCATGCTAGACCTACAAAAGGCCTTCGACACTGTCAATCACACCATTCTGATTGACAAGCTAAAAGCAATTGGTTTTGATAGTTTATCAGTGAGCTGGATACAATCCTACCTGGAGGGGAGAGAACAGATGGTGGAGGTAAACGGTACCCTATCCCCCCCCTCACAGTGAACTGTGGTGTTCCACAAGGAAGCATACTAGGACCACTACTGTTCCTAATTTATGCAAATGACATGTCGTCAGCTTGTGACTGCAACTTGTTCCTGTTTGCGGACGACTCAGCCCTGCTGGTCTCTGACAAGAACAAGTTACAGGTTGAAAAAACCCTCAGCTCGGAACTAGGCAAAATCTGCATATGGCTCACCGACAACAAACTATCATTACACATGGGCAAAACAGAGTCCATTCTCTTCGGTTCAAATAACAAACTCAGCAAAACCGACGGCTTCTCAGTTACAGTGGGTGACAATATTGTCACAAGGAAAGATGAAATTACCTACCTGGGTTCCATCCTAGAGGCTAATCTTTCCTGTGACAAAATGGCATCCAATGTAATAAAAAAATTCAATCAACGAACTCGATTCTTGTACCGGATCTCCTCCCTGGTAAACAAGAATACCCTGAAGACTCTGGCAGGAGCACTCATTCAAGGGTACTACGACTATGCTTGCACCTCATGGTACCAAAGCACCTCAAAGGCACTAAAAACCAAATTACAAACATCTCAAAACAAACTAGTCAGACTACTGCTTGACCTGACTCCTAGAACCCACCTCACCCCTGCCCACTTTGCCAACCTAGGATGGCTTAGAGTAGACGACAGAGTACAGCAACTTGCAATGGGCCTGGTCTACAAGATACACTACACGACCAAGGTACCCATGTACATGTCAAAATACTTCCCAAAGGTCAGTGAATACCACGATCACAACACCAGAGGGAGCTCCACAAATCATGTAAAACCCAGATTCGGCTCAAACAAGGGACTAAACACGTTTCGCAATTATGCCACAACAATGTGGAACGCCCTACCCAAAGCTGTAAAGGAATGTGAATCACTACCCACCTTCAAAAACACTCTCAAAGAACACCTACGGGAGACTGCAATTCAAAACTGGCCCCTACAAATGTCCTAACCCAGTTGTACAATAAAGACCAAGCATGGCTTTGTCAGTATTCCGATGTACAGCCCCACCCAACCCCACCCCACCTACCCAACCTCCTCCAATGTACAGTTTCTATGTCAAATGTATGTCAGTATTCCAATGTACAGTGTCCCCCCCCCCTACCCAACCCCCCCCCCCCCCACCTCCAATGTACAGCCCCACCCCACCTACCCAACCTCCCCCAATGCACAGTTTCTATGTCAAATGTATATACACTCTTTTTCTGGATTTTTTTAGTATCACAAACAGTACTGTATTTAAAAAATCTGGTATGTCATAAATGTATAGATGTAGCAGTACTGTCTATCTGTATGTCGTGTATGTCATATGATGAATTGAAAATGGGGGACCCTGATGGAAACAAGACGAAAGTCTTTCTCTGGTCTGCATCCTCTTAACAATTGTATGTATTGAGCTGTACTGTACTGTACCCATTCTGCAATCTGTTAATAAACTTTTCAATCAATCAATCAATCAATCAAAAAGTCGAGTCCCATGAATATTATTGCGAGAGATAATTCATACATATTATGAAAGCCAAGGTGTTGTTTAGAATCTGTCCAGTGCTAAAAGCTGGAGGGGGGAAGCTAAAGTCTCTGCGGGAGTCTAAAACCTATTCAAAGCGCACACACCCGCTCTGTCCCTGGGTGTGTGTGTGTGTGTGCAGGGCCGTCTCAGGGGGTGTGCGAGCAGTGCGGTCCCACAGGGCCTCGCGGGAAGGGGGGCCTCGCAAAATAAATTTTTTTTTTAATTTTTTTTTTTTTAATTTTTTTTTTAATTTTTGCGAGGCCCCCCTTCCCGCGAGGCCCTTTTTCATCACAGACCTAAAATCTAGTTTTGCTTATATGCTTATATATTTCACATTAGACACGTTTGTAGAATGTGTCTGACTTGTTCCTGGGTCTGCAGTGACATACTATTGGTTTCAACGAAGGGAGCTATGGGGCTCTGCAGCAGACATACTATTGGTTTCAACGAAGGGAGCGGAGTGGTTACTTACATCATGTGTAGTACGCTGGCGTGAGTCAGCTGCGTTTGACTATTTCGCGCGTGCAGCTTTTGACTATTATGCTTAGTTATGCCAGCCAACTCGAAGAGGTCGGTCATTATCAGTCGGTCGGTCACCAAGGAACGTGACAAATGGCCGGAGCCTTGTCATGATGCAGTCGGGATATAGCCATGATGATGTCAGCTAGTAGCTAGCTTAGCTAAAGGCTAACTAGCGTTAGCTAACCTAGAGACATGCAGCCAAGATGAAGAGGATGGTCGTTTGGCAGATGAACTTCGTCAACTCCACGCGGTTGTCTCCATCCTCTTGGACGTTTGGTGAGTTTTTAACCTATTCTATTAACTCTATTCTATTCCCGCCGTGGACATCGCTCTCTCTCTCTCTCTCTCTCTCTCTGGAGCTAAACTGGCCGACTAGCTGTTGTAGTACTACTACATTTACATTTACATTTAGTCATTTAGCTGACGCTTTTATCCAAAGCGACTTACAAGTTCTGTACGACAAGCCATCAGGAAGAGCACAACTCTATCAGCTGAGTAACAATGTTCATCAAAGTGTTGAGTGCTACAGTGTAGGTTAGTTTATTAGGACAAGTGCATGACAGTATGGTTAGTTAGGGTTAGATTTTTTTTTTTCTTTTTTTTTAATTCAGATAATGGTTGAAGAAGTGAGTCTTTAGTCGACGGCGAAAGATTGGACGTGTTTCGGCTGTCCTAACTGGGGTGGGTAGTTCATTCCACCATTGTGGGGCAAGGACTGAGAATAGGCGACTTCTCTTTGATGACCCTCCCGGAGCTTGGATAGGAGTAGGTCTGAGGCGGCCAGAAGATGCAGAGCGTAGGGGTCTTGAGGGTGTGTAGTTAGAGACCATTGACCGGAGGTAGGCGGGAGCAGTTCCCTTTGCCGCACGGTATGCTAGGTCAAGGGCCTTGAAGCGGATTCGTGCAGCAATGGGGAGCCAGTGCAGGTCCCTAAGAAGTGGGGTGACATGGGCCGACTTCGGTAGGTTTGAGATCAGGCGGGCCGCTGCGTTCTGAATGAGTTGAAGAGGCTTAGTGGCAGTGGCCGGGAGGCCAGCGAGCAGTGCGTTGCAGTAGTCGAGGCGGGAGATGACTGTTGATTGGACGAGGAGTTGGGTGTATGGCTAGTAGCTAACGGTGTATGGCCTGGTGTCAGCACCTGTATGTAGCCGCATAGCTTGCTTCTGCGTTAGCTAATGGTTAGCGATAGCCTGGTTGAGCTAACTGTTAGCCAGTTAGCTGTTTAGCTTCGACGTTAGCTGCCGGCTGCGCTCGGCTGGGAACGTTCGTTTGATGCTATCAGTTAGCCTTGAGTTAGCTGTTAGCTTGTGCTACGACCATTGACATTAGCCGTGAGAATAGCAGGGGGTTCTGGCACTCTGACTACGACATCATCTTTGACAGAAGATGTAGTCGGGCCTGCACCATGACAAGGCTCTGGCCATAGCTTATTTTTGTCCTGACAGCGAGAGGCCTTTCGTCAACGTGGAGACCTGTGTTGCGGCCTTTCGCCCTGCGTTCCTTGGTGCAGGTAAGATTAATGAAATGTCATGACATTACCCCACTCTTCCTTCCTTCCCCTCCCGAATGTTTTGTTAATAACGATGTTTTTTTCCAGGCAAAACATATATGTTACTTCACAACATTTGGAGATACGACATGTGCTGTGTGTGAATTCATTTGTTCGTTTGTGTAGCTTGGGTAGCGTTGGGCCGTTGGCCAAAGCTGTGTGTGGCCTGGTGTCAGTAGCCTACCTGGCTAGCCTTTAGCTGTCGGCCATTGGCTCCTTGCTGCTTTGTTTTCTCTTGGTATAGACCCTCTTCTCTTTGGATTTAAGTGTTGATCTTTGTCCTTTTGGATCTATGTATATTCATGTTGCCTTTGTGAAGTTATCTTTTCCTTCTGTTTTGTTCTTCCATTAAAAGTTGAATATCCTTTAGGGGCTCATCTTTGCTTATCTCTCTCTCATACATGCTCTCTCTCTAACACACATGCTCTCTCTCTCTCTCTCTCTTTCTAACACACACAGTCTGCCTATGACGGCCTTTCTCGATGGCTAGGCTGTGCTCGCTGAGTCTGTACCTAGTCAAGGATCTTCAGTCACAGTGCTCAGGTATTCTGCCACTGTGTACTCTCTGTTTAGGGCCAAATAGCATTTCAATTTCTTTCCAATGTGTCTCTCTCTGTACACTGTATATTGACTGTAGAACGGGAGCTCTCTCTCGCTCTCTCTCTTGCTATATGTTGACTGTATCATGCCCAGCCTCGGGCAGCGCTATTATTTACGAATTTTAATATGTTGACTGTATGAAAAAAAATATATATATATATATATATATATATATATATATATATAATTTTTTTTATTTTTTATTTTATTTTTTTTTACCTTTTGAGGGGGGGGGGGGGGGGGGGGGGGGGGGGCTCGCATTTAAATCTCGCCCAGGGCCTTGCATTTCTCCCAGGCGGCCCTGTGTGTGTGCGTGCGTGCATGTGCATTTACGTAACGTAAGGCTGGGCGAGTGTAGTTCTCTGAGAGAACCGGGGAAAAGTACAGCCATACAATCTAGCAACAGTTAAACCCATTTACAAGTCGTATTAAGTTTTGCAAATGAGGAAACAGATATAGAACATTTCAAAGCACTCAAAAATGCCATTTCTCTATTTTGACCGATTTCTGAAATGTGCAACATTTTCGGTATTTATGAAGAATCCTCTCGGCAGAGACAAGGCTGTTTTCACACCTTTGTTCTCCCGCACACGGGAGCACACAGGAGCTCCGACCCCAGAGAGTTTTAAGGAATGAGCGAAGTTTTTAATTCATGGGAACCCAGCTGCGAAGATTTTGGCCACTTATGGAGACCGTTTCACCCGTTCAGGAATCCGGAGGAGGATTTGTGTATATTTCTTAGTACCAAGATATTGTGGCAGACCGGCTGGCGTGGTAATAGACGGTCGCTATGTGTCGGCCAAGGTACTGGGGCATATGGCCATAGGAGTTCCGGTGAGACTCCAGGCAGAGCAGAGCGCATCAACGCAAATGAAACGCACCTCTGCCAGACGCGCCCGAGACAGGTGAGCGCAATCACCACACCATAGAAAATAGAGACAGCGTGACAGAATGAATTGGAGTAGCTGAGACGAAACCGGTGCGAACGTGAGTAAGAGAGAAGAGGAGGAAAGGTTGCTGTCTGTGTGACCCATGCTGTGTTTATCTGCTTCCGGAAGGAGGACCCTGCTGTGTGCTAGATCCCCTGACTGTATGAGAACCCGCCTGTGCATCGACCCCTGCTTGTCTGCCGTCTCTTCTCCTGCATCATCCCCCGCCCGTACGAGAACCGCTCTCTGTGGACCGAACCCCGCTAACGGACCAAGACGCTTCTCTAGGATTACGGACTGGCTAACGATCACGCTAACCCCTCCTTTTTTAATTTTTTTAATTTGATTTGAAATCTTTATTTCGAACATGTAAATGAATACAAACAAAATAAATAACTAAACAAAATCAAAGCATAACTCAAACAAAATAATAACTAAACAAAAGCAAAACTCAATTTACATGTTCGAAAAGGAGTAGGAAGAAGTATACACTTATTTAATCCTACCCCTTTTCCACTACTCAAATGAGTGTACTAATTTAAAACATAAAAAATAAATATATATATATGCAAAAGAATATATATAACTATATATGTAAAACATGAAAGAAATCAAATAAAAATGTAAACACCCGTGAATATCAAGTCCCTTCCTCATCCCTGTACCTCGTGAACATAATTTCCTTATACATCAGTTTGAATTGTCTCATGTTTGGACATTGCTTTAGCACCACATTTAGACTGTTCCACAGTTTCACTCCACATATTGATATGCCCAACAAGAACCATTGAAAACAAAGTAACGGTTTCCCTCATGTTCTCATTTCCTTTCCCCCTAAACAACATTAAAACTGCTGTTAAACTTGCTTCTGCTGTGTGCCGTGTGTATTTTGGGTAATCCAGTCTAGTGTTCAACCCGAGTCTGTCACAATATTTACAAAGGTACTTACAAACATGTTCGAGAATGAGGACCATTCTTTTTAATGTCTCAATATATGATTGCATATAGTAGCTGAACGAGTGTTCACCTACTTTTATAATTTATATGCTTGTTTTCGTTGACCTCATCACTGTGTGTTTCACACACTTTTAGTTGCCCCCCTCCTGTAGTCCACACCAGCTTTGTCATCTAACGGAACGTAGACCAAATGCGTCCACATTTTATAGGATTCTAGCACATTTTCATAACAATAGCTAATATTACTGTTTTCATTGAGGTTTCTTACAAATTAGCGATGCTTTATGTTGTCCTTTATATGCCGATTATCATTAAAATCTTAAATTGTACCATATGTCCCCCTCTAGACAACATATGTAACGCTACCAGCGCACTTTTGTTAAGATAATTAGTTTACCATTCGCGGTCGCTATACCGAGGTCGCAGTAATAGTTCAAGTTCAAGTTCTTTAATAGTTGTCATACAGAAGTACAGAATACTTTCATACAAAATGCTTCTTACTGTTACGCTCCAGAGACTGTGCTAGACAAGATAGTATCAAATAACATAATAACATAATATAGCATGAATTTAGAAGAAGAAAATGAGGTCACAGTGTTCGGTATAGACATATGTACAATGTTCTGAGTTACCATATAATATACAATACACAATACTATGCAGTGTACTAATGTACAGTACTATCTAGTGCAAAGCAGAAATGGGATGAGGTACAATTTTAGGTACAATTTACAGTAAGGTGTACGAGTTGTAGTGCAATCCTTCATCCATAAATATAAAGTGTGGGGAGTGGGTGCTACAGTGTGTTTGTTTAAAGTGGGTGTGTGCTATAAAGTGTGTGGAGTGGGTGCTACAGTGTGTTTGTTTAAAGTGAGTGTGTGCGTGTGGATGTGTGTGCTATGTGTGTTTGGTGGTTGTTGTTGTGTAGTGTTCATTCATTGTTCGTTTAGCAGCCTGATGGCCTGGGGATAGAAGCTACTTCTGAGTCTTTCTGTGCTCGCCTTGAGACTCCTGTATCGCTTGCCTGACGGCAGCAGTTCAAAGAGGCAGTTGTTCGGGTGGCTCGAGTCCTTAATAATTCTCTTAGCCTTCCCCTTGCAACGCTTGTAGTAAATGTTCTGGAGGGTGGGGAGCCCCCCTCCAATTGTGCGTTCGGCTGAACGTGTCACTCTTTGTAGTCTGCTTTGGTCTTTTGCAGTGCTATTCCCAAACCAGGAGGTGATGTTGCCGGTCAAGATGCTCTCTATTGTACATGAGTAGAAGTTCTTAAGGATCTTCTGGCTGACTTGGAACTTCCTTAGGCGCCTGAGGAAGTAGAGGCGTTGTCGTGCCTTCTTCACCACACTGTTAATGTGTGTGGTCCATGTCAAGTCCTCAGATATGTAGGCTCCGAGGTACTTGAAGCTGTTGACTCTCTCAACCGGTGCCCCGTCGATGCTGAGGGGGCTGTAGTCCTTGACCCCCGACCTCCTGAAGTCCACAATCATCTCCTTTGTTTTGCTGACGTTCAGGGAGAGGCTGTTTTCCTGGCACCATCCCGCCAGGACCTTGACCTCTTCCAGGTAGGCCCTCTCGTCGTTGGCAGAGATCAGGCCCACCACCACTGTGTCGTTAGCAAATTTGACGATTGTATTGCTACTCCGCTGAGCCACACAGTCGTGTGTGTACAGGGAGTAGAGGAGGGGACTCAGAACACAGCCCTGGGGGGCCCCTATGTTGAGGGTGATGGATCAGATCACGGCGCAGAATAGACACATCCCAGTGACCTGTGACCTGTGCTAAGGATCTTGGGAAATGTATTCATGTAGTTTTCAACATTTTCACGTTTTAATTTTAAACCAATGCTGCCATCTACTGAAAGTGTTGTCTATCGTCACCTTGAGAGTCACTTCCGTATACACCGCATGTATATATTCCCTCCCCGCCGTATGTATATTTCTCTCCCACCCACCCACCCCCTCCTAATGTACAGTCCCCTCCCCATCATATGTATATACTCTGTCAGGATCTAGGGGTAACAGTACTGTATATTTGAATACCGTTTATGTCACAAATGTATCAGTACTAAATACCTATATGTCCCTATGCCATAAATGTCATGTATGTTGTGTATGTCATAAATGTCTACAGTATATGAATTGAAAATGGGGGACCCTGATGGAAACAAGACAAACGTCTTTCTCAGGTCTGCATCCCCTTAACAATTGTATGTATTGAGCCGTACTGTATTGTACCCATTCTGCAATCTGTTAAATAAAGTTTTCATTCATTCATTCATTCATTCATTCATTCATTCATTCATTCATTCATTCATTCATTCATTCATTCATTCATTCATTCATCCATTCATTCATTCATTCATTCATTCATACAGCGTCGCCCGAAACCCATTCTAGAGATTCCCACTTTTTACTGGGAATGGGGCGTGGCCGTATTTGGTCCCAGACAATAAGAGTGGCTGCGATTGGTCACCGTGACGTTACACCACGTTGTTGACCTCTCTCCTGTAGACCATTTCATAGTTTTTGGTGATTAGGCTTATCACAGTTGTGTCATTGCCAAACGTAATAACCATGTTGGAGCTGTGCGTGGCTATGCAATCGTGGGTGTATAGAGAAGGGGGTACAGGACACAGCCCTGGGGGGCTCTTGTGTCAAGGGTCAGAGGACCAGAGGTGTTGAAGCTCATACTCAATACCTGGTGGCAGTCTCACAGAAAGTCCAGGATCCAGCTGTACAGGATGGGGGTTGAGTACTAAGTTCTTGAGTTTGGTGTTGAGTCTGGCAGGGACTATGGTGTTGAGAGTTACAGTATCTTCCTCCGGGTGGGTGAGGGCATTGTGGAGTGTTGCGGCTATTGCATCGTCCGTGGATCTGTTTTTACCATCGTTGACGTAATGGCCGGTAGCCCGCTACAGATACATTTCTGAACGTGCTTCTCAAAGCATTTGCTCACTATGGGAGTGAGGGCAACAGAATGCAACAGTCATTTAGACACGTTACCTTGCTCCTTTTTGGCACCAGAACAATGGTGGATGGAAGCAGGAAGGGACCGCACGCTCGGAGAGGGAGAGAGAGAGGTTGAATATTCCCGTGAACACACCAGCCAGCTGCTCCGTGCACACTCTGATCACCCGGCCTGGGATGCCGTCTGGCCACTTTGCGGATGGAGAGGAATTTGGCAGAGGCAGGAAATGAATGCAACTTGATTAAGGCTTGTTTATGCCCAACAAGAACCATTGAAAACAAAGTAACGGTTTCCCTCATGTTCTCATTTCAAATAGTTATTTCCTTTAAAGGAAAACTCCAACATTTTGGGAAATTAGCTTATTTAACATCTTCCCTGGAGTTAGACAAGAAGATACATACCTTTTTTGTCTCTGTGCGTGCATTTTAGCTTTGGGAATAGACGCTCCGTTAGCATAGCTTAGCTTCATCACTGGAAGTGAGTAGGGGCCGGAGCCTTACAGTGCCTTACAGTGTATTGCAAGGTCTGACATTGACCAAACTTGATATGCATGACCTTGGTGGGCTCTAGGTCAACTCCTGAAAAGGGGGTCAATGTCAGACTTTGCAATCAAAAGTTAGGGGGCTAATAACCCTTGCCATAATTTCAGTGTGCCCCCTAACTTTTGATTGCAAGGTCTGACATTGACCCCCTTTTCAGGAGTTGACCTAGAGCCCACCAAGGTCATGCATATCAAGTTTGGTCAATGTCAGACCTTGCAATACACTGTAATGCACTGTAAGGCTCCGGCCCCTACTCACTTCTAGTGATGAAGCTAAGCTATGCTAACGGAGCGTCTATTCCCAAAGCTAAAATGCACGCACAGAGACAAAAAAGGTATGTATCTTCTTGTCTAACTCCAGGGAAGATGTTAAATAAGCTAATTTCCCAAAATGTTGGAGTTCCCCTTTAAGCCTCAGTGTGTATATCCTGCCCCACAGCTGTTGCTGGTTACACCAATATAATGTAAGATGCTCAAGACAGAGTTGATGAGTTGTTTTGTTTGTTTGTGTTTGTTTGTTTGTCGGTTTGCAACAGGCAAGATCTGCAATCAAACATTCATCGATATCAGATATAAACCAGACAAAAATATTAGATTGCAATATTGTTTCCACGGTGAACCGCATTGGGCATCAGTCAATTACCTGAAATAAAGCTTGTCATGTCATGTCATGTATCGATACTTGCACTCGCAGCAACTTTTCTTTCAAAGTCCCACTGTCTTTCAAAGTCCTTCAATAGTCCCAATCAGATGTTCTTTTTTTATCCACTTTTTCTCCGCATTTTCTCCCATCCCAATTTCATGTTGCCAATTCTCCCCTCCCCTGTCTTGAACGTAGCTAGACTATGCCTCCCACTGGTCGGTTGTAGTCAGGATAGAAGCCTTGCATCACGTGTCCCCTCCGGTACACGAGGAGGCAGCCTGTTGCATCTTTTCACCAGACAGCACGGACTCTCATTGGCGAGGAGTAACGCGTGGGAGGCCCATGCTGCCCCCGATGCTTCCTGTCTCTGCTGTGCAGGCGTCACCCAACCGACCTGTAGGAGTCACTGTCCACAACGTCCAATCCCCACCCATCAACTTTCCACCCGCTGACTCTGCCAAATGAGCCAGTACGACGGCCGGTCCAAGTCGAAGGCAATGCTGACACCGGGATTCGATACCGGAGTCTCTTGCGTTGGTGACGAGCGCAATCTCCGCTACGCCACCCAGCCGCCCCCCAATCAGATGTTCTACTTCATCAGCCTAAGCAACACATGGAGGGAGAAAAAGAGGCAGGACACGTTTAGCTCTTTTAATCTAGATGACTTTGCCCATGAGCAAAACCTAATAGCTCCCGTCCCAAGTCAAGTCAAGTCAAGTCAAGAGTTTTATTTGTCACGGCATACAAGTATACAATGAAATGCGGGGGGTCTTGCCCGCAACGATTGTGCATAATAAAATAGTAATATATAATAATATAATAAGAATCCAATAGAACGACATTGTGCAATAATACAAGTAATCAAAGTAGGGCATATCGGTATCTGTACATGAGTTATTTACAGAGCATGGTAGGACATGCTAGGTCCTGTGGATGAGGCACTGGGTCTTTATGTACACTGCTATACAATGCTATACTATACAATCTCAAGTTATACTATACTATTCTTAAAGTGGCCTTTCCTTTTGTAAAGTCACCATAAGTGTGAGCGTGAGTGTGTGTGTGCTCATGTTAAAGTGGCTGCTATAGTGTGTGATTGTGTACAGTGTGTGTGTGTTGTGTGTGTGCTCATGTGTGCTTGTGTGTGGAGAGTTCAGTGTTCAAGGCTCTGATGGCCTGGGGGAAGAAGCTGAGCCAAAGTCTCTCTGTCCCCATTTGCTGGCTGGTAAATGTTTCCCTTCCCATGAAGATCTGGCCTCGAATCCAGGTGTGTTACACTGGTGAGGTGAAATGGGGTGAGTGTTGCAGTGCATCCCAGCCTGAATAACTAGGCCAGAGGAGTGGTTCCCACATTTGGCTCACTGGTAGATGTTTTCCTGCCCTGTTGCCCAGACACAGGTTGTGTTAACCTCTTCAACATGCGGCAGTACGCCAATACAGTACAGTACGTCTGAATACAATACAGTACGCCACGCCCGCGTGCGGGATTGCGTGCATGTCGTGGCACTTTGCGCTCGTCTGCCGGCTCCAGGCTGCATTTTTCGCCAATCAACCAATACACTGTTCGAAAGTTTAATTTGCCACCTTTCGATTTATAAACTTTGGACTGTATGACTAGAAGACTTCAGGCTGTGGAACCATTTTCCAGCTCCTATACCTCTCATCTGGAACCCATATGAGGGCCATCAAATATTAAGAGGTTTTAAAGAACAAGGTGAACAAATATTTGGCTGAAAAAACCATAAAGTACAAAATAGATTTGATGGGCCGTCACTCACTTCACTGACAGATACAGTAGATTAGCATCGAGGTGGATCCTGTTGACGAGCCCTGAATCAAAGGACAGGTGCTACACTGTACTTCACTGCTTTGTAGTCATCATCCATCACCTCCAACACCTTTGCCTCCCCCCAACTCTCTCCTCATTCTCACTCCTCTCCCTGTTCTCCTTCTCCCTCTCCCTCTCTCTCTCTGTTGCTGCCATTTCAAATTAGAAGTATTAAAGGCTGGTTGATATTTAATTGTGTTTTGAAGATATTGACCAACTTCAAAAGGGCCGTGGCGGCTCAGCACAAAAAAGACCAACGTCAACAATGGTCCACATAAATACTTAACACATCCCCCGCCTGTGATCCCACAATGAAAGATAGGCTTCAGTCCTTTTGAACAGCTCTCTAAAATAAAGGTGCAGATGATTACAGCATCCTCTTGAAAGTCTCAAATAGAATCACACACACGCACGCACGCACGCACGCACGCACGCACGCACGCACGCACGCACGCACAGAGAGAGAGACACAGAGACGTCTCGTCAACTTGACCTCGTTAGAGAGGAGGCGGCCCACCTGGGCCCCCTTAATTACAACCTCTTATGCAGGTGAAGGAAATACATCAGATACATGAAATGTGCTGATGAGAGTGTCTTTTCTTAAGGTGGTTCAGCAGCAGGTTAAAGGCATTATACAATATCTTCACGTGTCAGTCCTCTCCTTCTCGTACTGTCCTTGCAGCAGCAGGTTAAGACACTACTAACCTGCTGCCATGTGTCAGTCACCAAAATACATGCATGCTATAGGTTCCGGACGATTGCCCTTGACCAAGGTACTGGCATTACAACTGGAGTTGGTCCCTCATGGGCGCCACACTGTGTGGCTGCCCCTGCTCTGGATGGGTCAAATGCAGAGGGCGAATTTCCCAAAGGGGATAAATAAAGGTATATATCAGTCCTTTTCCTATTGTCCCTGCAGCAGCAGGTTAGCCACTTAAGCATCGGATGGCCTGCTAGCACTTTGCCCTCGTCTGCCGGCTTCAAATTGTCCAAAATGGTCGCCGTCTTGTAATAGACTTCAGCAAATCGAGAAGTTAAAACTATCTAATGGCACTTTTAACCTATTGCTAAACTAACGTATTGATGATAATATACATTCCACATGCTTTTGTGACATGTTAGTGATGTTAATACTTGAAAACGTTTGATTAAAAAATCACAAAAAATATGCAACACTTTATGACCATATGCCATTTTGGGGTTGGTACTTTGTTCGTATTACACCTGCAAAGGAAGAGTTTAAAGGGTAATTTCACCTATTAAGGTACTTGCATTCCCTGCACACTTAAAGGTTTAAATTAATATGTTTAAACACTTACCTATTGAAATGATAAACTGATATAGAGTTTACTGAATGATAAACTGTTATAGAGTTTACTAAAGATAATGAGTTACTCACGAAAAAGGGATACATCTAATGTCCAACTTTAAACCTAGCTTTTAGCTAGCGATAACCTCAGAGACGTCTGAACCGAACCAAATGTGTTGATCCAATCAACCTAGAACCTGATATCGAACTAACCCTCCCGAAGGAAGGAGTGGTTAATGAAAGAACCTAAAAGGGATACTTCACTTTACCTCACTGTCACTGTATGTATTGCAATTGTCTAGCTAGCGCGCTTGTTGAGAAATAAATTACCGGTCACTGTTATAACCTTGTCTCTGGTCTACTATTCCTTTAACTGTGTATATTACTCCTCTCCTCATTCGAACCTAGAACTGGTCCGTGGCGAACAGCTGTTACTGTTAGTGACACAGGTGCTACATGTGTACCGGTAAAAAATGATGCGTGATGATCCAAAATGGCCGTCGACTTCCATTCATTCAGACGTGCGAGTCAAAACAAAGACCTTGGTCTCTTCTTCTGCCCCTTTCTCCTTGCAATCTACAAGTATTTTTGTAAAGCCATGGATATTATTCCTTCTATTTCTGACATCTGACATTGCCATTTCATCTGTAATCTCATAACCAATGCACAGCGAGACGCATTTATATCATCGACCTATAAGTTATATTTGTTTGCAATAGAAATATAATCAATACAATTGTGATGATAGCCAGTTTGAGGTACAGATGAAAAACACAGTATGAGGTAGAAATATATTATAATGAATTATATGCCAATATTAAATCAATTTGATGATTTTGAGGGAGAACAATTGAATTGCCAATGAATATTATATTAGAAAAGAGAGAGAGAGAGCGTGAGAGAGTAACAGACACACAGAGAGAGGCTAAGGTTGCAGAGAAAATCAAAAAGCAGAAAATATCTCCTTCATTGTCTTTGCTTTGAATTGCCTGACAAGGAGTGTTTATTAGAACAGATTCATTCACCCACTGATTCAGACTTTATATAAGTGCGCACAGCGTGGAGTTAATACCTAAATCACGCTGCTCTCCATTCAGACCTCTGACTTATATCTGGTATTAAGTGGCTCAAACCCAGTTGCACCTGGGGAAATGTCTCAAGATCGTCATATCCAGACTTCCAACTGTAAGTTAATTTTGATGGGGCGATACTGGAGAAAAGGTGGAATAAGTCCAGCACCTCCCGTGGCCATTTTCCATATTGTCTGGAAATGAAAATGAAAACTGTTACTGATGTTAACAATGCATGAGCCGTTTACACCACAGTGTTCTATTTAAGATCGGATGTCATTCATTTGTTAGTACTGACTCATCCAGGATGGTCAGCTGTCATTCACCTGTTAGTACTGACTCATCCAGGATGGTCAGCTGTCATTCACCTGTTAGTACTGACTCATCCAGGATGGTCAGCTGTCATTCACCTGTTAGTAGGGATGTCCGATATTATCGGCCGATATTGGCATTAAAATGTAATATCGGAAATTATCGGTATCGGTTTTCAAATTATTATTTTTTTACATTTATTTAACCTTTATTTACCCAGGCAAGCAAGTAAGAACAAATTCTTATTTAATTTATTGTGAAAAGTATGCATCATGTTGTGTTAATTCCGACAGAGGGGCAATGCGTGCAATGACCAGGAAGGGATGGGTGAAAAATACAGAAAGCCCAAAAAGAAATTGAAAAAAATAAATTATAATGCTATTGCCCGGAACTTTGTCATATCCAACTCAAAACCTGCCAACCAGTGGGCAGTTGCTAGAAAACGAGCGGTTTAAAAGGTGTGCCACTCAACTTCAGAGATGAGCACCTGTAGCGATGGCCTGAATACGAACATCTTCTCCCGCATACCTTTTGTATATTAAGTCCTGAACTCTGAATCGGGGGCTATCTGAATAATAATGTAGAGTTAACCATGAGGGAGGAGGAGGAGAGAAGGTCACTCCAATTACCTCAGTGACAAATGAAAGTAAAAAGATACTTTTGACAAGGTGTTTCTATATACTGTAACACCTGACATTATAGAGCAAGAGAGAAAGAGAGGGGGGGGGGGGGAGGGGGTTGGTATGACATTAAATAAAGGTAATAAAGTACAGTCCCCTGGCAACCTGTTCAGCTGGGGTAGGGGGGGGGGGGGGGTGGGGGGGCTCTAAAGTGATGTTCCAAACTATTGCCTGCATGCCTTCAGCAAATAAAACTGGGATTCCCAACAGATTCACTTGTTATGTTTTACACATCTCCTGAGATGTTACTGTACCTGTTGTGTTTACACATCCTGAGATGTGCTCCACAGATGGCTTGTTCTACTACTTTAATTCCTTTGCTGAAAGAAAAGAAGATGAAAAGATGAAAAGATGAAAAAAAAAAAAAAAAAAAAAAAAAAAGCAATGGGAAAGCAAATATACATCGTTTCTCTTTTGGGCTTCGGTAGGGAGTTGTACCGAGCCACTATGACCTCATATTGCTATCCAAGCAAACCAAATTAAAAAGCAATTTACAGCTGCAATTATTGTTTATGTTCCTTTTTACGGTAAAATAGCAATGAGTGCGTGCACACACACACACACACACACACACACACACACACACACACACACACACACACACACACACACACACACACACACACACACACACACACACACACACACACACACACACACACACACACACACACACACACACACACACGCACACACACACACACACACACACACACACACGTCTGCATACACAAGCACCCACATTCCAGTACACAGAAGCAGAAATGCACACACGCACACATCACTCTCTTATGCACACACACGTACACGCACGCACATGCACACGCACACGCACGTCACGTGCACACACGCAGACACGCGCACGCACGCAGACACCCACACATCAACACAGCAGCAACAGGAAACCAACATCAACCTAATCCCTAATCAGTGGTCTCTCAATGGGAACATAAAACCATGCAGAACACGTGCCTCCCATCCAATGTTATTTTTGCTGTACTTTAATGAAGCTTTTTAACATGCGGCAGAAACACAATATACAAGCTGCAAGCAATTTGGCTCGCCTTGTTAATCCAGTGTAATTATGTTTGGATAAGGCTGCATTTTACTGCCTTGTTTCAGAATGGGGCTGTATTTTTGAGCTTGGTATTAAAAATGTGTCTGCGTTTTAATGTGTTTGTGAAGGCTGTGAAGGTGTTTGTAATAATACAGGGACCAGCTGTTTGTCATGCAGGTTTTTCTTTATCGTCTTCATCCGATCTCAGACAGATGACATTATTGATACTGTAGAATACTGTAGTAGGTTGACCAGTAAGCAATAATGGAATCCCCCCAACCCTGCTGCCTTTATACCATTAATTAAACGGAGGTTTTGAGACAGAGTGCCTTCCAGGGTGCGATCCACGAGGGGAGCTCGGTCCGCTATAGCTCCCCTAGATCAGACATCAGCTCCCCTGCAAACTTGATTTGCGATTTTTTGGGGGGTCTCTAAATTACTGAAAATAAATGCTACTTTTGCCATGCATTTCTAATTTTTCTGTAATTTTCTGTATCATCATCGTGTATAATAATAAACGTATGCTATTTTGGATGTATGATTAATGATTTGCGCACTAATTCACACGTAATATGGCAACATGCATGCTATTCTTGCAATTACCATTCGGAGCGCGGCGGCGCTGCAGCCTGAACGCACGCACGGCACACATCAAACTTGACCCACTTTGTATGTAACCTGTGCTGTGGCTGTGACTTGTTGACACAGACAGTGATCGTTTTGACAGCCAGTAAAATGTCAGTCGAGAAAATAATGCTTGGGACCAGGAGTATTTCATATTGTTAGTAAGTCAGGAGTCTGAGAGATAATCATCTCTATCTAACTAAATAGATACTTTTTTTTATCATGGAATGTGCTGTGGAAGCCCAGCCCAGACCGTCCAGACGGCCGGACGGTAAGTGAGTTGTCTACTCTAACTCTACTCTACCTACTACAGGCTACAGACTAGTAACGTCTGCGATTACACAGTCCGACTCCTGAGCACTCCTCGCTGAGAGGCGCGCCGCGCACCCCCCCCCCCCCCCCCCCCCCCCACGCGGCTCACCCAAAGATCATGCTATGGTTCGCACACTGGTGCCTTCATACTTTCAACAGCCGTTTGGCAACGTTACAACATTGTAGTACTGTTCGTACAGTACCGTCTTGTGTACTTTGACTTGTGTTGCTAGGTAGCTCGGTTATTGCCACACAGAACCCCTGACCTGATGGTCACTTGATATTGAGGGCATACAAGGGTCCAGTCGACCCCTCCGTCTCTTAGCAACAGCTCACTGAGATCGTTTGTGATGATAACATTGAGACCAAGTCGTGGAGTTCGCTAGGTAAGAACATTTGAGAGATTGGACATTGTAATTATGGCGAGCATGACTCAAACTTCTTCAAACAGTCTCTTACTGGGTGAATGATCTTGATACTTGATTAAAGGAACTAGCAGCACTCATGGATAATATCCTTAATAATTGAATGCATGGGCAGCAGAATGGCACAAATTATAAACGTACGCGTTTCAGCACACAGCCTTCATCAGCGCTTATGAAGGCTTTGTGCTGAAGCGCTTCCGTTTGTCGTTTTTTGCAAGATGATTCGTTATAATTACATCTCTTTCCCATGCAATAAAAGTAACGTGATATTGCTCAGTCAAAGAGGGATAGAGTAGCTGTTGGGTGCACCTCATTTTTGTGAGTAGCCCACTCTCTGTTGACAGAACACAACAGGTCGACGGGAATATTCTTCTAATCAGTTTATTCATGGTACAGGGAGACGCAAGGATCGAGATATCAAAGGTTCATGTTAACAGCTTAACCTGAATAAGTCAAAGTGAGTCAGAAGATCCTTAAGAACTTCTACTCATGCACAATAGAGAGCATCCTGACTGGTAACATCACCTCCTGGTTTGGGAATAGCACCGTCACACGACCGCAGCAGACTGCAGAGAGTGGCCCGATCAGCCGAACACACAATTGATTGATTGATTGATTGATTGATTGTGATTGATTGGAAATTGTATTAACAGATTGCAGAATGGGTACAATACAGTACGGCTCAATACACACAATTGTTAACACTATAGGGACCGTCCACGAGTTAACTCGTGATTCGATTCCATGCGTTGTGGAACAGAGCCACGAGTTAACTCGTGGCGAGTTGTTATTGTTTTATTCCATATTTATAACGCTATTAACGTCCGCGATCGACATGCATGACCTACCCACATATTTGATTTTCGAAACATGCAATACCGGCCAGATCCGCTTAGGGGCGCCATCGCTCCACTGCAGTATCATTGAGGGCATTTGAAAAAAAAAATATTTTCACTGTCTGTGGGCGTTTCATATGAGCCTCGGTTCCAAACGAACACCCTCCATCTTTGATCACGTTACCGATCGCATATTTCAGCCTGGAATAATGGGATTTATGATTAGCCAATGGACATATTGATCTACCAGATTCCGATGACTAATGGCGAAATGTTGCCGGCGATCACATGGCCTGACGGTATGATACTATTCCCCCAAATTACAGCTGGATTGGACATTGTTTTAAAACCTAACGTGATCGATCACTGACATTGGCTACCTGAACGCACACTGTATTGCTAATCAATAATACTAATCGGCGTTCCCCGCCGCCCCCATTTCATCCATAGATGCTCTGTAATAGTCCGGATGCTACACAGTTTGTTTTATTTCATTCGTATATATACAGCAGAAATGGCGTTTGATGTAACGGCACCAACGTTTCGCCTATTATCTAGCTTCCTGGAAAAAAAACGAGACGAAAAGTGCGATAAACCTTATATTCACGACGCTATAAAATGACAACCAACAGATGGATTTTTATTTTCTTTAAGCCATTATGAAGGCATGGTTTATGCACTCAAGTGACAATGAGAATGGACAGATAGCAATAATATAAATTATATATACAGCTCTTAGAAAGTACATCGGTTTGTAAACAAACCTCTGTCCTCTGATGGATAAATCGCTGCAAAGGGATGCAGACCAGAGAAAGACTTTCGTCTTGTTTACATCAGGGTCCCCCCATTTTCAATTCATCATTCAATCACAACTGTTGCAAACAAAGGGAGTGCAGTCTTCAGTCTAACCAGGCACGCGGGAACTATAAAACGGCAGGGGGTGCTGGGGGGTCGCCAGATGAAAAAAATATATATATATATATATATATATATATATATATATAATTTGCGGTCAGGCCACTGAACTTAGAAGCAGGCCAGGCCAGTGTTTCTATTTGCACCAGCGCAATAGTTAGATAACCTAGGTGGGGAACAACCAGGAGATCACTGCAACTCACACAAGTTGGAGAACTATCTCTCTCTCTCTCTCTCTTGCTCTCACACACACACAAAGGGAGCCGCATGTGATTGGTGGAGGCGGGATCCTTACGAAAAACTGCTAATCATTGACACATGCTAGCCTGTAATAATCCCCCCCAGAAAAATGTACTTTGCATTTGATATATTGCAAATATATGCCATCACACACACTGGCATTTAAAGGGTTAGAATTATAAAATGAATATGTGGTGTTATGATCAGGGCTGAAGTTGAATAAAATATTGTATTTATCAATTACAAAAAACTGAAAATCCATAAAAATCTGTGTTGTTGCTAATCATACATATGCTAGCCTGTTTTTTAACAATAAGTTGTGATGCCATCACAAACACTGGCATTTAAAGGGTACAAATAAAAAAATGCCTGCACCAGAATGCAGGAAATTAAGTCTTTGTAACAAAAAAAATCCTGGTGGGGGACCCCCAGACCCCCTGCTTAAAAAGTGGCCTGACTGGGGCTATATTTCCTGGCCTGAATGATTTCCCCAGTCCGGCCCTGGTTAAAAGCCTCCAATGCTTATTAGTGTGTGTGCGTTTGAACGTTTGCATGTTTCAACCATACATTTCCATTTAAAATATTTTTTTTTACCTCCTATAATAGTGGGGGTCGCGGCTCTCTGACACAGTTTTTTTTGGGTCGCGGCCTGAAAAATGTGGGAACCCCTGGTCTAGCCTGTACCCCCAGACATGTTGCTGGCCCCGTCAAAACAGTATCCTATCAGCCTCTCCATGGGCAGGTCGAGGCGTAAAAGTATTTTATACACAAAAACAGCGTCTCGGCTGTTGTGTCTGGGCCGGGCATTGTAAAGTTCTGAGCTTCCAAGTTGTCATCGGCTAACTGTATATTACAGGAGAATTGTTCTTTTCCAGTGAGTGACATCAGTGGTTCCGTCAGCGCTCAAGCCAAAGATTGGGCTTTTGGATGCTTTGCCTCTAATTTGTCGCTGAATATCATGCGCAAGCAGCTGTAAGATTTCGTTTTGGATGTTGTTGGACATCCAGTTGTCTCTCTTTTGGAGCCAATTCTTCAACTCGGGATCAGACTCGGTGCGCACTCTTTCCATCATGAGCTGCCATAACACCCCATCCCTATTTGCATCACCCCTCAGTGGAAGCCCCTGGCGCCCGAGGGGGGGTATAGGGGAACAGACTCAGTTAACTCTTCAATACCTGATGCTGAGGCTGAACCTGTCGTCTCTGTCCTGAACCTGTCGTCTCTGTCTCTCTCTGACGTTTATCAGATTTAGTGGGACTGTCACTGGGACCGGCGGGACGTTTCGAAAATAAATCTGATATTTTTCTTTTCTGCGAGTGAGACATTCTGTGCTAGCAAAGTCTGACTACTAGCTCAAATCGACTGACTGCGCAAGCACTGTATCACAGTAGCTCAGTGGTTCGTGGCACGTGGGAAGGGCGGGAGACGGGAGGTGAATACAATTAGTTGTTTCACCTGTCATTCAATCAGTCTGTGACAGTCTGTCATCACTCGAAAATCTACTCGGTTTTACACGTATGATTGTGTACATACAGTAGTGTAATGAATGAATGAAAACTTTATTTAACAGATTGGAGAATGGCTACAATTCAGTACGGCTCAATACACACAATATTAAAATGGTAACGTGCTTTGAGCAGGATAAACTTATAATATACAGTGTTACAGTTATACAGTTACAGTATATACAAATATATAAATACTGACATAAAAAAAAAAAAATAAAAAAAAAAAATATATATATATATATATTTTTTTGCAATAATTCCCGCATCCCTGAGTCTAACCAGAGTATTTTATTGTCGACCTGCAGTAGTAA
Source organism: Notolepis coatsorum (assembly GCF_963971535.1). Taxonomy (NCBI): domain Eukaryota; kingdom Metazoa; phylum Chordata; class Actinopteri; order Aulopiformes; family Paralepididae; genus Notolepis; species Notolepis coatsorum. The sequence goes on along the minus strand of NC_140170.1, from coordinate 46,672,183 downwards.
TGGCCACAGCAAGCTACAATTATCTCTCTCTCTCTCTCTCTATATCCCTGTCTCTGCCCTTCTCTCTCTCTCTCTTTCTCTCCATCCCTCTCCGTCCGTCTCTCCATTGTCCCCATGTATTTGTCCTGTTGTTGTCCATCGTAACGAGCTGCTGCAGCAGTGATTTAACACAGCGCTGACTCAGCTGACTCTGCCTCGTCTCCCCCCTCTCAGCACAATAAAACAAGCATAACGCCACACATATTCATCCCAGCTGTATTTCTTATCTATTATGGAAGATAGGGGTTGGACGGATAGATAGAAAGAGTGAGAGAGAGAGAGAGAGAGAGAGAGAGAGAGAGAGAGAGAGAGAGAGAGAGAGAGAGAGAGAGAGAGAGAGAGAGAGAGAGAGAGAGAGAGAGAGAGAGAGAGAGAGAGAGAGAGAGAGAGAGAAAAGGTGTGAGTGAGTGAGTGAGTGAGTGAGTGAGTGAGTGAGTGAGTGAGTGAGTGAGTGAGTGAGGTGAGTGAGTGAGTGAGTGAGTGAGTGAGTGAGTGAGTGAGTGAGTGAGTGAGTGAGTGGGTGGGTGGGTGGGTGGGTGGGTGGGTGGGTGGGTGGGTGGGTGGGTGGGTGAGTGAGTGAGTGAGTGAGTGAGTGAGTGAGTGAGTGAGTGAGTGAGTGAGTGAGTGAGTGAGTGAGTGAGTGAGTGAGTGAGTGAGTGAGTGAGTGAGTGAGTGAGTGAGTGAGTGAGTGAGTGAGAGGTTGAATAGACAGGAGACAGAAAGAGTGAAACAGGTGAATAGAAATAGTGAAAAAGAGAGGCAGAGATTAATAAAGAACATGGTCCGGTATAAACGACTACCTCATTAACTCCCCATGTTCAATGGAAGGGGTCTGTTCTAATAGCACCAGGGAGCGCTGACGCAGTGAAACATGTAGTGTACGCCTATAACCACCAGGGCCACGTCTCTTCAGTCTATAATGTAATCTGTGTTAATTTTGTACTGCACAGACATTTTCATCCAGCAGTTTGTGTAGGTGTGTGTGTGTGTGTGTGTGTGTGTCTGTGTGTGTGTGTATATGTGCGTTTGTTTTTGTGTGTGTAGGTTTGTGTATATATATATATATATATATATATATATATATATATATATATATATATATATATATATATATATATATATATATATATATATATATTATATATATGTAACGGTTGTGACATCGTCACCTCAAACTTCGATCCCCCGAGGGAGTTTCGAACCCGGGTCTCCCACGCCGCGGGCAACAGCACAGACTGCTATACCAAGAAGTGAACTCACTGCTTCGTAACGTGTCTATGTGTCTTTTGAGGATGAGAGAGTTTAACCCGTAGCACCGCTACTCACCCCAGTCACTTCACAACATCTGAAGTCCATCATGACTGCGCTTCATGGTACCATCCGTTACATATATATATATATATTGTGGCAGATGTCACCCCCCGTCTCATGGATATGTGAAGGACGGGTGGTACTACTGCCACAGGAGGAGTGGAAGCAATTAGGCAGCTGATTAGTACTGATAGAACACACCTGTGCACCATTAGATCACCCACATCCAGGGCGGCTGAGTGGCGCAGTGGGCAAGGCGCTCGCCACTAACGCAGGAGATGCTGGTATCGAGCCCAGCTCTCGGCGTTGCTACTGGCTTGGCCGGCCGTCATACTAACACAATTGTCAGTGTTAGAGGGTGGGAAAGCCGGTGGGTGGGGATTGGACGTTGTGGACAGCGACTCCTACAGGTCGGTTGGGTGACGCCGGGGCGGCGGAAACAGGAAGTATCGGGGGCAACGTGAGCCTCCCACGCGTTACTCCTCGCCACTGAGAGTTCGAGCTGCTGCGGTGAAAAGATGCGACAGGCTGCCTCCTCGTGTACCGGAGAGACATGTGATGCAAGGCTTCTATCCTCACTACAGCCGACCAGTGGGAGGCATAGTCTAACAACGTTCAAGACAGGGGAGGGGACTTCCGGTTTAGCTGCAATATGTAGCGCACGCATTTGGCAATAGCTCCGCTCCCGTCAACGTTAATTTCGTTTAAAAACCTTATTTGGACAATACCAAAAGAGATTAGACCACATCGTATGTATTGATAAGACCTTCTACTAACTATATCAAAAGACAACATGGTTAAGGATAGGGAAAGGACGGGAAAGAAACAAGAAACGGCAACTTCAGCGGCGCAGATTGAAACACGATCAAGAAGAAACGTTCAAGGCGACGCTGATACAGATCCGTTGGCGACAAGCCCCGACGAGGAGAATAAAGAGGAGATTACACCGAGACCATCGACTATTGGCCCCGACAGGGAGACAATAGTTGTCAACATAACAGGAGCGACAGGAACAAGCTCCATGAGAGATAAAGCAGTTGATTTTGAGAAGATAATAGCAGACAAATCCATCGGCATCGTCACTGCACCTATACCACCAACTGACACAAGCAGTACAATCACACCACCCGATTTCAACTCATTGACTAACCTGATGAAAGAACAGATGGTCGCTTTCAAATTACACATCGAGGAACTCAAAGATGAATTCAAAGCACACGTCGATGCTAAACTCGAAGAGGTTATGAGAGCGGTCGCTGTACAGTCCGAGCGAATCACGACAGTGGAGAATACGGTGACAGATATTACACGGGCAGTCAAAGTGAACGAGAACACCATCTGCATTGGCATGACAGAGGTGACAAAAGAGATAGAAAGGGTGGAAGAAGCATGCCGGAGGAAAATACAAGAGGTTAAAGATGAAGCGATGGAGAGGCTACTCGAAACCCAACGCTACCACAGGCGAAATAACATCCGCATTGTAGGACTTGATGAAGCAGTCAATTGCGCAGACGACAACTTTCCAACAGTGCTATCAGTGATTTTGGGTAACAACTTTCTAAACACAGTGCCGAAAGTGGACCAAGCTTACAGAATCGGTTCTCGGGAGCAAAGAAACAACGGGCCAAGAGTCATCATTGTTACTCTGCGGAAGACGTCAATAAGAGATGACATCATCAAAATTGCTCGCATCCAACGTGGGAAGCTGAAACATGGTGATCATTCAATATTTATCTATGAGGATCTAAGCAAAGACGCCATCGCTCGACGTCTACCCTACAAGGAGGTGATGCAAAAATTGTTCATGTCTGGCCTCAGACCAAGGCTAACATACCCAGCGCTGTTATCGATCGTGGGCAGGGACGGCCGTAGGATTGGATTACACACACCTAAAGAAGCTGAGGAATATTGGAATCGATATGGAGCAGATCCCCCAAGGCAGAACGAAACACTGTCTGAAAACAGATAAGCCGTTTCATCTCTCTCTTTCTCTGTGTATATCAGTATTAGAATGACTTTTATTGTGTTCATCAAAAGTAGCAGATGATATGCAGGCCGTCTACACCAATGCGTATTGTGTATAATACGATTCGTAATACATTATAATTTTAGACCTCTGGTCTCCGTGGAGACAAGAACATATCATTGGCAATAAGAACAATCTGGAAGATTCTGGGTTTATCGCTCGACTGCTCTGGGTCACTTAGATCAGTGGTTCCCAAAGTCGGGGTCGCGACCCAAAGGTGGGCCGCGAGCAGCCACGGATGGGCCGCGAGATGATTTAAAAAAAAAAAAAAAAAAAAAAAAAAAAATCTTTTTTTTTTATTTTTTTTATTTTTTTATTAAAAAAAATTTTGTCAGGTCACTGAACTTAGAAGCAGGCCAGGACAGTGTTTCTAGTTGTATTCTAAAATTATATTCTATTGTATTCTAAAATGTGACTATATGGTTTTATATTAACTTAATAAATAAACAAAAACGAAAAATCTACTTATTTCAACGAACATTTCAAACTAAATAACAGATTATGCACATAAAACGCTGAAAACAACCGAAGCAACAATAGTATTTTAATGAGGCTATTATTATTATCATTATTATTTTGCAACAAGTTAGCCCTCTCATAAATAGCACATATAAATGAATAACTAACTTGAACTAACTTAATAGGATTGAAGTGATATTTGGCTTAAAAAATCGGTCACCTGGCAAAAAAAAAAAAAAAAAAGGCCAGACGATGTGCATTGGGCCGCGGCTCTCTGACGCCTTATTTTCTGGGCCCCGGCCTGAAAAGTTTGGGAACCCCTGACTTAGATCATTCTGGAACACAACAACAGTCTATTAGTACTAGTGTATTCTACAACCTTCTAGAATATAATGCACCATGACAACGAAGGCTTGCAACTCTAACATTAAACATCCGGTGTGTATAAACATAGCATATGATCAATTGACTGAAGTTTAATCAGGCCTTAATAAAACTTTAAAAAATCAACCACACCTAAACGTATGAACACAAGGTTATTCTAACAATTTAAGTAATCACTCCACTGATGAAGAGATTGGCACATTGTAGCTCTAAAAGGCTCTGTTTTTCTATTTTATCTAATCACTCAATTCGGTTCTAGTGGCTTCTCCACGTTGAGTATTATTCTATCTCTCACTCCTTATCTTTATCTTTTTTTTATTATTTTTTTTTTTTTTTTTTTTTCTTTTATCTTACATTGTTCTTTTCCATTGTTCTTCACATTAAGGTGTTAATATTTCTCTACAATCTTTTCCTTTTTCCTGATGTTTCCTACATATGTTAGTAGAGGGTTCAAATGAATATGTCGATGAAAGTTTATTCTCTTTTTTTTCATTTTTCACAATATTTCATTACAGTAAGGGGAGGTGCTTTCAGATCACTGTTATTTACTCCTAAAAGCAACATTTGGTATACTATCTTCCCGGGCCCCAAGATGGCGTTTTAATACTATGCTGCTTAACAACAAGGAATTCATTACACAACTCAAAGAAGCTCTCACAGTATTCCTACGGGAGAATGCAAACGCGGTGCAAGACCCCAGAATAATATGGATGTCGGTAAAGGGTATGATCAAGGATTTCACGGATAGATTTTCCTCCATATTGCGCAAAAATCAATGCACAAAACTGTCTGAACTGGAAACGCTTTACTCAACGTTATTTAATTCTTTAAAATACAACAACTCAACTAGACTAGAAAATCAAGTTAACATACTAAAAACAGAGATCAATGCAATATACAGACAAAAATCGGAAATGCAAATACGCAGCACAAGACAACAGCAGTACTTCCAAGGTTCTAAACCTAGTCACCTATTAGCCATGCGATTAAGAATTAATGCAAAATTTGCAGATATAACTGCCATTAGAAAACAACAAGTACTTGTAACAGACCCCAAAATAATAAACGATACATTCAAAGAATTCTACTCCGACTTATATAATTCAGAAACGACCTTTGATCAAAACAAATTGGACACATATCTTAATCAAATTATTCTCCCTAAACTTTCGGAGGACGACGCTAAACAGTTAGAAGCACCGATCACATTAGAGGAACTCAAGAAGGCCATATCCGAAATGAAAAATGGTAAGGCTCCTGGAAGAGACGGTATCCCATCAGAAATGTACCTTTCTTGTTGGGACATATTTGGACCCTTATTACTAAATATGATCTTATACTCAGTCAAGGAGGGGGGCTTCCATAAACACGACAATATTGCACTCATTTCAGTCCTTCTCAAAAAAGACAAAGACCCCACCGAGTGCGGTAGTTACAGACCTTTAAGCCTCCTCGGAACCGATGTCAAACTGTACTCTAAGGTATTAGCCATCAGATTGCAAAAGCATATGACGTCTTTAGTTCATCCGGACCAAACTGGCTTCATAAGAGGTCGCCTGATCAATGATAACATAAGACGAATACTGCACGTACTAGATGCAGACAAAGAGGACACCACACCTAAGGCGATGCTGTCCCTGGATGCTATGAAAGCATTTGACAGGCTGGAATGGTCGTTTCTATGGGCAGTATTAGAAAGGATGGGGTTAGGAAAAGGATTCATTGATATGATTAAAGTATTATACAAGGACCCATCGGCCATGATTACAACAGGCACATTCATCTCCGAAATCTTTCCGGTATCACGCTCAGCCAGACAGGGTTGCCCTCTTAGTCCCGGACTATTCGATCTATCATTAGAGCCTTTAGCACAATATATAAGACAATCCCAATACATAGAACCAATCGTAATCAAGGGCACACAACATAAAATTTGTTTATATGCGGACAACGTAATATTGTTCATGCAAAGCCCCAACACCACATTGCCTCATCTACTCAAGTTGATAGAGAACTTTGGTGATTTATCGGGATTTAAAATAAATTGGCCGAAGTCGGCTTTCCTTCCACTTAACACCCATGCAAAAAAAGACACAACCCTCCCAGGTGCGATACCCATGGTAAAACATTTTAGATGCTTGGGTGTGGAAATATTTCCCACCATAAGAAAAACGGTGAAGCACAATTACACAAAAATACAGAACAAAATCAAAGACGACCTGGACAGGTGGGCAAAACTTAAAAACTCAGTACAGGCAAGGGTATCAATAGTTAAGATGGATGTACTACCAAGAATCAACTTCATCAGCTCAATGCTACCGTTACCCCCTCCAGAGGGCTACTGGAAAAGATTACACTCCTCCACATACAAATTTATTTGGAATAACAAACCACCTCGCATAAAAAGATCCACCGCAAGCACTGTGAGCGGAAATTTGGCCCCATAATTACCCATGCAATCCGAACATGGTGGGAAACACAAAAAAAATATCCTAACCCTCAAAAATGGCATAATCACACTCCCATATTCAATAACAATGCACTCTTAATGGAAAAACATCCTATAAGATTTCCTATATGGGAAGAGCAAGGCATACACTCATTAGGGGATATTTTTAATAACCAGGGCTTTTGTAGTTATGGAGAAATATGCACAAAGTTTAACCTCACCGAGTCCACATGGCTTTTTTACATACAGTTACGCCTATGTTTGAGGTCTCACGGTGGTCCATTAGACATACCAGTTGAACACCACAGATACCACAAATTCTTCTATGAAAGAGAAACATTGGGAGGTCTTGTATCAGGTTTTTATTATCAATTACTAACGTCCTCGTATGAAACCCTTCAACTAGACACTGTCTGGAGGAGGGATATTCCAGACCTGGAAAGTGACTTTGATTGGCAAGAAGCATGGGCAAATGTCCGTCTTACATCAAGGAACCCGGACCATCAACAAATCAATCTTAACTATATTCACAGGACATACTTGACTCCTATAAGACTGAACAGAATGGGCCTGAAACAAGACTCAAAATGCTCCCAATGTACAAATGGAGACGAAGGGACATTTATGCACATGTATTGGGACTGCCCACCAGTTAAGGCATTCTGGAAAGATGTGACCCATCAATTATCAAAACTCGTATCTTGGAATATACCAGTACACCCCTCTGTATTGCTTTTGAATGATGTTTTTGAGTTTGCAGTAAATCCACAGCTAAAGAGATTGGTTTTATCGGGTATCACAGTAGCTAAAAAACTGATCGCATCACGCTGGTTTCAACCGGAAAAAATTTGCCGGAAAGTTTGGTCTCTTACATATCTCGATGTGATATATCAAGAAATATCTACAGCAAGAATTCTGGGTCTCAACGAATCCAAAATGTCAATGTGGGTAGAAGTGGTGGAGAGAATAAAAGCTAGCTTATAATGGTAGTGTCTGGTTAGGAGTGAGGGATAATGGAGGTACTATCCAAGGAGGGGTCCGGGAGGGGGGGTTCGAGCTGGAGCATATGTGTGTAGGGTTTTACAAAATAGGTATTAGGGGTATGTCCTATATAAGCATTTGTATAATTGTTAATTTCGCTGGATATACACTGTATACGGTAAAATATTATTATAGACTTTTTTTTTTTGTCTTGTTTCTGTACTTGCATGTAATTTTAACCACCTTTACTGTTAGTTTCATTATGCATTATGTGTTGAGTACTGACTTTTAATAATTTCTGTTTTGCAATAATAATAATAAAAAAAAAAAAAAAAAAAAAAAAAAAAAAAAGACAGGGGAGGGGAGAATTGGAAATACGAAATTGGGATGAAAAAAATTATTAAAATTTTTAAATGGGGAGAAAAAAGTGGACAAAAAAAAGATCATCCACATCCCACACGCACACACACCAGACACACACACTATAATACATATGTGTTACAGGAGATTGTGCTCAGAGGAAGCAGGCTAGAGACACATAGGTTTGCCAACAGTGCAGGATTGAGGAGACAGGAGATGAATTGTAAATTCAAACGGGCTAGATGAATTGTGCGCTTGTGTAGCCGGTACAACGCTGTACCTGCCAAACACTTCGACCATGCCTTGAGTGGGAGTCGAACCCCGGGCGTCCGCACTGCGGGCGACATCACAAACCGCTGCACCAAGAAAGGAATTCCTCTCTAAGCGCTCAGTTTGGATGCCTCTGGGGAGTGAGTTTTACTTCTATGTACCGTAGTCACACTATCGCGGTACATATCCGTTACATTCACCCCCCCTAAACTCACACCACTCAGGCATCCGGGTCAAACGGCACCACTGTAGCCGGTACAACGCTGTACCTGCCAAACACTTCAACCATGCCTTGAGTCGGAGTCGAACCCCAGGCGTCCGCACTGCGGGTGACATCACAGACCTTTGCGCTAGGAAGGAATTCCCCTCTAACTAACCATGTCTATCCTGTCTCTGAGGATCAGGGGAGTGAGTTTTACTTCTATGTACCGCTACCGAGCCAGCCACGTCTCTGCTGGTCACACTATCGCGGTACATATCCGTTACATTCACCCCCCCTAAACTCACTCCACTCCACCCAAGGCACTTCGATGCCTTGAGTGGGATTCGAACCCCGGTCTCTTGCACCGCGGGCGACATCACAAACCGCTGTGCCAAGAAAGGAATTCCTCTCTAAGCGCTCAGTTTGGATGCCTCTGGGGAGTGAGTTTTACTTCTATGTACCGTAGTCACACTATTGCGATACATATCCGTTACACTTGCATATGGCCACACTAGCACAAGGGTGAGTACACACATTTGTGGCTCGCCATGACCTAACATTGATGGTTTGAGCATGCAAACATTGTTGGCTAGAGGCCAGCAACCTCTGAATCTCTTTACAAGGTCATAGTAGATTTGTGTACATTTGTATGTTATCTATCTATCACCTGATTTTCAAAACTGAATTTGATTTGTAAATATGCAGAAAATAGTTAAATATCGACTATTTTTGTCTACCAGCATGGAGAAATGGCATTATGTAACTCACCAATGTTGAACTCACAAAGACCACAAACATATATCCATTGAACCAAGCCCGGATTAACGACCCGGCCGTTTGGGCCGCGACCCGTGGGCCTCGAGCTCCCCCTAGTGACGAGGGGCCTCTACTACAGGTGGCTGTCACTGTTACTTTCATAGCGTAGTGACTAGACGTAGAGTCTGCTGTCACGCCTGCATCTCCACATCCCAGCCCCGACACGAATGAGGCAGATCGGGATCATGACAGCAGAGACCCGCCGGTGCTGATAGCGGATATCAATTCAGCATCTGGATCAGAAAGAAAGTTGAGGATGAAAAAGTAAGTAAAGTGTTAGCTTGGATGCTAACGTTAGCTAGCCGATTTTGTTAGCTAACTTTAGCTTAGCTTAAATTACATCACAATGATGATCACCAACCAAGCTAACTGTAACACAGTGTTTAATGAGAGATGGCAGATTCAATACACCAAGATAACTTACTGTACACAGTTAAGTGTTTAATTTGAGATAGTGGATTCAATACACCAAGCTAACTGTAACACAGTGTTTAATGAGAGATGGTAGATTCAATACACCACGCTAACTGTAACACAGTGTTTAATGAGAGATGGTAGATTCAATACACCAAGCTAACTTACTGTACACAGTTGAGTGTTTAATGAGAGATAGTGGATTCAATACACCAAGCTAACTTTAATGCAAGATGGTAGATTCAATACACCAAGCTAACTTTACACAGTGTTTAATGAGAGATGGTAGATGGAAATTACTTCTATGTTGCGATAACTTCTCTGTATCATGTTTAAATGTGTTTGGGGGGGAAATGTCCAGGCTGCAAAGTAAGCAGTATGGTAATAGCCTATCAGACCAATACATATGGAATTACTTCTTAGTCATTTTCCTTAATAGTTCTTTGCTGGTATGGCACCATATTAGATTCTATTGAAAGTGGTCTTAAAAGGTCTAAAAGTCTTAAATGTAACCTGTTGAAACTTGCAGGAACCCTGTCCGTCAACATCCACCTTCAGTGAGACCATAACACCTGCCCATCATGAAGATGACGTGTCACCCACCTCTACAAGCAGCAGTATCACCACCACCACTAAAGGTTTGACCTCACAAGACCCTGCACTATGGCCAAGTGTCATAGGCCATACCCAACAATGTGGTATCAAGGGGACCAATACAAGTCAAAGATATTGTTTTCCCCCAAAATCCAGCGAACATGGCTTCGGTTAGCACAGAGTACTGTTTGATATTATAAAAAATTAATATGATGAATAAATGCCTCGTAGTTAAAGAAAGCGTGAATTTCTGACTTCTTTATAAAAAAAAAATTGTATCTCTCCCGTCCTCCCAAATTTTTGAACGCACCAGCCACCACTGACACACACAGTGGGGGGTGTTTTAAAAATTAAAAATTAGCTTCACCAAAGAATTTGGTCAGCAGCCACCACTGGATAGCGTTGGCTATATTTTATGTATATACCAGAAAAGTAGCTCAGTGTCACATCTTTGACTCACATATAATAAACCAATAATCCATATATTATTTTCTATTTATAATTGGTTAGACTAGAAGTCTTTATTTTTCATGCAGTTTAACACACACACGCGAGATGGGCGACCCACAGGAACACACACACATGCACTGAGTCGCAGATGAAATGTCTCTCTGCACTTTTCCCATCCCGTCGTCCTTCCCCCCCATGGGCAGCCGGAAGCAGATAGGACGTCAACGTGAGCCGCGCCCCGGGGACCAATCCAAGTGCTCCTGTCCGTCTTCGTCAAGGACGCCACAGCGTTAGCGATCTGTTGTGCATGTTTTTCCATTGGGTTTATCTTATCGGGGGGGAAACCCTTGCGAGCACGGGGAGAACATGCAAACTCCACACAGAAAGGCCTGGGAGATACCCCACCTGAGTACCTGGCATCATGGATACCTGGTCCCCAAGCGGGAATCGAACCCTGGACCTTCTTGCTGTGAGGCGACAGTGTTAACCACTAAACCACTATTTATTTTCACTATTAAGCGATGGGCATATTTGTCTCTCACCCACCAACCTAGTGACAGAACTTGTCAGGTTGACGTCCATGTTAAACACATATTTTGAAATACACAGCATGTACAGTTTAATTATAAATCATTCTAATTGTAATATACAGTGCCTCAGAGATGAGTTTATGCAGGTTTTTCTTCTTCCTGAGGATGGCGCCATCCCCCCATCTAAACACACGTATATAACTAGTAACTAGCACAACACTGGTGATGACATGTTTGTGCACTGTAATAAAATACGTTTTGTTCAATGGAAAAATAAATAGTCCTTTTTCCTTTTTTTTATTGCTTATAGACCAGCAATACCAAAAAGTCACAACAGCAAGTCACAAACTGCACTGTTGCATAACTGTTCTTTCTTTGTTCGCCTTCCAAATTGAAATATTAAAGTTATCAAAATGACAATTTTCTGGTTGTGTTTTCCTGCATTTAACATTTTCAAACAAAGCCATCATGAAACTGACAGAATAACTGAACAATAAAGTATAATATATTGTGTAGTACCCTGTCAATAACTTTGGCAGACAGGGAATATAATTTATTTTCAATACTTAAAAAAAAGTCCTCTCGATGGATAGCTGTTTGTTGACGTGTTAAAAACGCATCAGTAGCAGGATTACTGTAATTTTTTAGCTTTTTTTTGTAGTTTGCCTGGTATGTAGCTTTGGTTGGTGGCTGCCCCACCAATGTTTTATATAAAAACGTCACTGTGCGTGCACGTGTGTGTGTGTGTGTGGGGGCCTCCACAAGAGTCTGGCCCAGAGGCCTCTGAATTCTTAATCTGGGCTTGCATTGAACATGAACATTGTTACATCCCAATGTATATATTCCCCAGTGTGTGTCTCCATGTGTGTGTTCTCCATTTGGTTTCCTCCCTCCAGCCATTGTTCCCTCCACCCGTCCTCCACCATTGGTCCCTGCCAGGCCTGCCCTTCCATTATAGCAGCACAGCACCGATTGGTGGATGGTTTTCCAGACTCCAACACTCAATCAACACACATCACCCACCACCCAATCATGGATCACCACACACCTGTTAAAACATGGCTTCTCACTTCAGTCACTCTCTCTCTCTGGCATGAGGCTAAGCATAGTGTTATTTTGTGGCATTGTACTTTGATAATATCCCTTTTTGTTTATAGGCCTTTGTAATAGTGAAAGTGCCTTTGTGATTGTTTGGCCGCAGAGAGAGCATTGTTACCTATAGATTGTTTTGTTATGTTTCCATTTTGTTGTATGTATCATTAATGTGTTTTTGTCTCTCTTTCTCAGGAAGCACAGATGGGGTGAGCTGCCATTTCGTTTGGATATTGTTTTCTCCTGTTTTGGTTAGGTAAGGGTAGTTTAGGTAATGTAATTTCTTTTACCATAGATTAGATTGGTTTATTTGGAAATAAACCAATCTAATGCGGAAATCTCTGCGTTTTTTTTTTGCGATATACTGTAATGCCTTTTGGAATGCGTAATGCCCCGGCCACTTTCCAGCGACTAGTGAACCTAGTCCTGGCTGGTGTTCCAAATTGTAATGCCTATCTCGATGACCTGGTTGTCTATTCGACCAACTGGCGTGACCACATGACAGCCTTGCAAACTGTCTTTGACTGCTTAGCTGGAGCCTCCCTGACCCTTAACCTTGCCAAGTGTGAGTTCGGCAAGGCTACGGTTACCTATCTTGGTAAGCAGGTAGGACAAGGACAAGTGCGTCCGGTGGATGCAAAAATATCTGCAATCACAACTTTTCCAGTGCCTACTACTAGGCGGGAATTGCGTAGATTCCTTGGGATGGCTGGGTATTACCGTGGTTTTTGCCGAAACTTTTCTTCTGTCGTCACTTCTCTCACTGGCCTGTGTAGCCTGTCCAAACCATTCATTTGGACAGCTGATTGTCAAAATGCATTTGATGGTGTTAAAGCTCTCTTATGCTGTTCCCCTGTTCTCTATGCTCTAGATTTCTCCCTGCCGTTCCAGCTGGAGGTGGATGCCAGCGGGGTGGGAGCTGGAGGAGTGTTATTACAGGAGGATCACGATGGTGTCAGTCACCCGGTTTGTTATTTTTCCCGGAAATTTAACAAACATCAACTAAACTATTCCACTATTGAAAAGGAGACTTTGGCTATTGTAACTGAGGGGTTACAAAACCCTGACTGTATTAAAGATTGTGATATATTAAACCACTGCTAGTTATGTACTTTAATTACTGGCCAAACAGTACATCAAATATTGATGGTGAACACCCACAAGAACACGGCATTGACACAGAAATACTATTGGAGGGTAATTTATTATTATTAGGCAACGTTAGGTTACAGATTGAGAATTAGGGTCGCGCTTGTATGGCGAAGAATATACGTAAAGTCAGTCAAGAGCATAAGTCACTAAGAATAGCAGGAATACTATGATGGGTCTAAGCTGACGCCACCTGTTGTATAGTAGCAATTATATAGGGCAACACCGGTACCAACTGGAGACAATGGGTTCCCTCCGGGGTGTAAGGCCGGGAGGGTAGAGGAATGTTCGGGTACTCCGTCTGAGTCAACGAGGAATAAAGAGGCTCCAGGTACAGGAGTCGGTGCTTGTACTCCCTTGATCAGCAGACAAAAGCAATAGTTGTAATCCAAGATGCTCGACAGCATTGATGACAGCTAGCCAGCCCCTTCCAAGAGGCAGGCCCGAGTGGTAATCCTCACAAGGTTAAATCCCAAATGATAGTGGAAATCAACGGTGCTCTTCTCCGGTGGTCACGGTCCCAAAGCAATATAATCCAACCAGGAATGGTTCTGCAATCGCCAAGGCGATTCTCCTGTGCACTATACTTCACATTAAACTAGGTCGAACTTGACGTTACTTCACTAAACTCTGACACTTTTACAATTCTATTCACACATGTTCTAAACGCACGGTTGCTCACTTCAATGTTACCGAACTTGTCACACTGCTGCTTTAGATGAACTGAATGAACGAAGTGCTGCTGTTTACACCTGCGCCGTATTTATACTTAAGTGAATATCTAGTCCCAACCTCAGTCCTTGTCTCGTATTACTACGCTGACTCTGGGCATGTTCTGACATGCCTGAAACTCGCCCATTGCACCTGTCTGAGTGCGAGACTGCCTGGAGCCTAGGGCGCTATCCAATAAGGAGAGCGAAATATTACTATGGTCTGAACGCAGGTAAAGGGATATTTCGTGTATATATATAAATAATATACAAAGTTTATCAAACGATACATATATATATATTCAGTTTAATCTGGCCCTTCACAACAGCCGCCTCCTAATTAGTCCGCACCTAATTAGTTAAGGGAGACAGATTAATAGTCTAGTCAACTGCTCAATGTCTGTTGTGAGGAGTAGGTCAATCTACAAAGTCAGTGGGTCATGGTCGTCATCAGGTGAGTCAGGGAGCCTCGGCAACTCTATCAGCCTCGCCACGGGTCGGGTGTAGGTCCGCCCCTGGACAATAACTTCTGCCGCTCTGACTTTTCCGTCGGCACCAGTGATCACTTTGCTTACGCGGCCGGCCGGCCACGCAGCTCGGGGTAGTGACTGGTCTATGATCATAACGACTGTGTCCACTTTTAAGTTGTCCCTGTCCTTGACCCGCTTCTGACGGGCTGGAAGGGATGGTAGGGAGCTTAGGAGGAAGCGGGCCTGAGACTGGTTGATCTGTGCTTGGCTGTGTCTCCACATCCTCCGTCTGTTCCTCTTGTTCGGTCTGTACCCCATCTGAGGAGGGGCCGGTTCCGGCCGCCCCATCAAGAAGTCGCTTGGGGTGCTGGGTTCGAGGTCAGCTACGTCACTTGGAGCGCAGCTGAGGGAGGTGGAGTTCGGAACTCCCTCTTCTTGGGCCCACGGTTCTCTCACAGGCCTCTCGTCTAATGTCAATAGCCTCTCAACGGGCTGTACGAGAGAGTGGCCGGTGTCGCTCACCTTTGTGTGCAGGCAGCGTGTAGACGTGGGTTGACTGTCAAGTCCGTAGAGGGGGCCCTGGAGCGTCCACCCCAGTCGGGTCTGAACCGCGACTGGGCATCCTCTTCGCAGGGTCTGTGTACATGACGTTCCCTCTCGAGCTGCTTGGGGGTACGGGTTTCTTCTGTAGTGGTGCCGACTCGTGGTAGTCCGAGTAGCACCGTGACTCCCAGTGTCTGCTGTAGCAGTCAGGACACCAGGGGGGGGGTCCAGGACTGGTTTGTGGTGACACCGCCTTGGCCTGGTACATCACCGTGACGGGCACACTCTGGCCTCCTGGCGGACGCTTGTTGCTGTCGTGTAGGACCTCCAAGTGGGCGCCGTCGCACTTGCTGCATTTCTTCTTTAAACGGCACTCAGCTGCCATATGGCTGCGCGCGCAGCGGAAGCAGCGGCGGTTGGCTTTGATCTACTGACTCACCTCGTCAGCGGTCAGCTCCTTGAAAGTGTCACATTGAGACAGTCAATGTTCCTTTTCACAGTACTGACAGACAGCCTTCCACTTCTCCTTGACGTGGGTGTTGTGGCTCGTCTGCCGTGGCTCCACCTCGGCTTGGTGCATAACTGTCACGGACCGGCGGTTGTCATTGAACCTCCGCGGTCCATCTCTAGGGCTAGAGTCACTCCACACGAATGTGTCCAGTCGTAGACTGCTGACTTCCCTGGCGAGGAAATCAGCTAGGTCTAGGAGGGATGCTTCTGGGCCGTTGGGGTCGCGGTGGTCTCTCTGCCGCCGAAAACGCTCTTGACGGGCTGGAGGGAGCTTCTCCAGTATCCGCTCCACGTTAGAATTTGCATACAGTTCATGTCTCCCCTTCTCCTTTTGGGACCCCAGCATCCCCACGAGGGATTGTACCTTGATAGAGAGGTCATCCAGTGCTCTATTGTCTTTGGCTGGGGGGAGGCGGTCGATATCCCGTATTTCTTGGATCACGTAATCCCATATGCGTCCATAACGCTGGTCGAGGGCCACTAGAGCCGCGGAGTATGGGGTGCTTGAGTTGGAATATGCCAGCGCTATGTTATGCGCTCTGGGCACCTTGAGATGCTTGAGGAGGATGGCATATTTGTACGACTCGTCGGGGACGTCGGACATCATAGTCTCCAAACACATGCGTAATTCCGTGTACTGTGCTCTGTCCTCGCGCGTAAAGTCGGGGAACGTCGGTGTGCCAA
This sequence comes from Notolepis coatsorum, assembly GCF_963971535.1. Lineage (NCBI taxonomy): Eukaryota > Metazoa > Chordata > Actinopteri > Aulopiformes > Paralepididae > Notolepis > Notolepis coatsorum. The sequence goes on along the minus strand of NC_140170.1, from coordinate 46,655,740 downwards.
GGTACGATGCCATGGATGGCTGGCACATTGGTGAGCGTAGGGGAAGAGGCCTCCTGGGCGAGTCTCCCCGTACGTGTGGTCGTGGGTTAGTACTTGGTGGGTACCAGAGGCCGGGTCCCCAGGTGCTGTTCCTCGGTGCTGACTGTACGTCAAACTCACCCGTGAGTTGGGTCGGGGGTTTGTAGTGCAGTGACTCTGGGCTGAAGTCGGGGCTGTACTGGGCCTCTTGGTCCAGAGTACGTTGCTGCTGGTGGGCTTGACATTCCTCCTCTTCCTCTTCCTCTTCTAGGTCCTGGAGTCTTCTAGTCAGTCTCTCGGCGACGTAGGCCGGTTCTTCCCGGTGGCTGGGTCTCGTATGGACCGGTCGGGGAAGGGGGTCGGAGACGTAGACAGGTTCCTCCTGTTGGCCGGGTCCCGGGTCGCTTTGTCGGGTAGGGGAAGGTGCCCTAGACCCTTGTCGTGATGATCTCCGGGAGCTCCGTGCGGAGAGAGGGGGTGTCGCCCTGGCAATCAATTGTTCTATCATCTGCGCCTGCAGCCGGTCGCGCTCTGCTTCGCGCTGGGCATTGGCGGCGTCGCGCTGTGCATTGGCGCGGTCTCGTTCGATGTTCTCTTCCGTCTGAAGGCGCCTCTCCTCCAGTCTTATGCGGTCGTCCTCACTCCTTTGTTGCGCCTGGAAGCGCTCTCGTTCGGTTGCAGAGTGTTCGCGCTCACTAAGGGCTTGCGCTTGGAGTTGCGCGTGAAGGCGCTCTCGTTCCGCTGCAGAGTGTTCGCGCTCGCTTAATTGTTGCGCCTGGAGGCGCTCTCGATGTTCGCGCTCGCTCATCTGTTGAGCCTGGAGGCGCTCTCGTTCCATGGCAGAGTGTTCGCGCTCACTAAGGGCTTGCGCTTGGAGTTGCGCGTGGAGGCGCTCTCTTTCCGTGGCGGAGTGTTCGCGCTCACTAAGCGTCTTTGCTTGAAGCCGGTCGCGTTCACCCTGAAGGCTGGAGGCTGATAGTGTGGCGATCAAGGCTTGTGCCAGTATCTGGTCCACCTCGCGGGGGGATGACACTGACGGAGGTGATCGGGTGCTGACAGGGCTTGTTGGAGATCTGTTCTCCTGGCGCGCCCCGAGGTCTATCTCCTGGGCGCGGTTCTCTTCTATTGGTTGTGTGTCGGGCTCTATCCCTGGAGCACTTTCTTTATCCTGGAGCGCTCTGGGGTCTATCCCGGTGACGCTGTCTGGAGGTATAGTCATGTCATGTCCCACCTGGTCCCCCCCGTGAGCTGAGTCAGTTTCGTTTGAACCCACTGGGGTCTCTACTGGCAGGGTCGCTAAGTCGATAGGATTGGACATGCTTTGACTATCCGCTTTATCCGTATTTAACGTCTGTTTAGATAAGCTAGGGGGTAGAACGAAAGCGAATTCCTCCAGATAGGGAGGTGGCTGACGTTTGCGCTGCGGGCGTTCTAGCTTTGGGGAGCCGCTTGGGGAGTGTTCACCGCTGGCCATGGTTAATATTAATATTATATTAAATATTACACTGATACCCTCCGGCTCGAAGGACCAATTGTAACTGAGGGGTTACAAAACCCTGACTGTATTAAAGATTGTGATATATTAAACCACTGCTAGTTATGTACTTTAATTACTGGCCAAACAGTACATCAAATATTGATGGTGAACACCCACAAGAACACGGCATTGACACAGAAATACTATTGGAGGGTAATTTATTATTATTAGGCAACGTTAGGTTACAGATTGAGAATTAGGGTCGCGCTTGTATGGCGAAGAATATACGTAAAGTCAGTCAAGAGCATAAGTCACTAAGAATAGCAGGAATACTATGATGGGTCTAAGCTGACGCCACCTGTTGTATAGTAGCAATTATATAGGGCAACACCGGTACCAACTGGAGACAATGGGTTCCCTCCGGGGTGTAAGGCCGGGAGGGTAGAGGAATGTTCGGGTACTCCGTCTGAGTCAACGAGGAATAAAGAGGCTCCAGGTACAGGAGTCGGTGCTTGTACTCCCTTGATCAGCAGACAAAAGCAATAGTTGTAATCCAAGATGCTCGACAGCATTGACGACAGCTAGCCAGCCCCATCCAAGAGGCAGGCCCGAGTGGTAATCCTCACGAGGTTAAATCCCAAATGATAGTGGAAATCAACGGTGCTCTTCTCCGGTGGTCACGGTCCCAAAGCAATATAATCCAACCAGGAATGGTTCTGAAATCGCCGACGCCGATTCTCCTGTGCACTATACTTCACATTAAACTAGGTCGAACTTGACGTTACTTCACTAAACTCTGACACTTTTACTATTCTATTCGCACATGTTCTAAATGCATGGTTGCTCACTTCAATGTTACCGAACTTGTCACACTGCTGCTTTAGATTAACTGAATGAACGAAGTGCTGCTGTTTACACCTGCGCCGTATTTATACTTAAGTGAATATCTAGTCCCAACCTCAGTCCTTGTCTCGTATTACTACGC